>NC_085845.1:200090878-200268378 GCF_035594765.1 Anolis carolinensis | reverse complement strand
TGCAATGAATCACTGCAATGAATCACTCTGACCAGGAGGTCATGAGTTCGCGGCCCGCTCGGAGCCTATGTTTGTTTGTCTTTGTTCTATGTTAAAAGGCATTGAATGTTTGCCTATATGTGTAATGTGATCCGCCCTGAGTCCCCTTCGGGGTGAGAAGGGCGGAATATAAATGCTGTAAATAAATAAATAAATTGTCATTATTATTATTATTATTATTATTATTTTATGACACAGCAAACAAGATAGATATGCTGGATTTCGTATCACAAAATCACAAGTCGAACACTTCCCAAGTGTCTAGGACTGTGTGATGTATTTTCTGATGATGCGTGCAGATCCCAGTCGGGTGGCCTTTTGCAGTTGGCAGATCGTAATTTTGGCAATGCCTATTGTTTCCAAATGCTGGCTAAGATCTTTTGGCACGGCACCCAATGTGCCCATCACCACCGGGACCACCTGCACTGTTTTCTGCCAGAGTCTTTAAAGTTCAATCTTGAGGTCCTGATAGCGGCTGAGTTTTTCCTGTTGTTTTTCGTCAATGCGACTGTCACCTGGGATGGCAACATCAATGATCCAAACCTTTTTCTTCTCCACAACTGTGATGTCTGGTATGTTGTGTTCCAGAACTTTGTCAGTCTGGATCCGGAAGTCCCACAGTATCTTTGCATGTTCATTTTCCAATACTTTTGCAGGTTTGTGATCCCACCAGTTCTTTACTGCTGGGAGGTGGTACTTGAGGCATAAGTTCCAATGAATCATTTGGACCACATAGTTGTGCCTCTGTTTGTAGTCTGTCTGTGTGATTTTCTTACAGCAGCTGAGGAGATTATCAATGGTTTCGTCAGCTTTCTTGCACAGTCTGCATTTTGGGTCATCAGCTGATTTTTCAATCTTGGCCTTAATTGCATTTGTTCTGATGGATTGCTTCTGGGCTGCAAGGATTATTGTTGTTGTTGTTGTTGTTGTTGTTGTTGTTGTTATTATTATTATTAGTCTCCGTGCTGTGCAGTCCTAGGAGTCCTCATTTTCCAAGGGCCATACCCTTCTCTTGGTGCAGTTACAGTATGAAATTAATGCCCATGCACCCCACTCTAAATGCCATGGCTCCATGCAATGAAGTCCTCATTGGAGTTATAGTTTCCCAAGGTCTATACCCTTCTCCTGGTGCATTTACACTATGGAATGAATGCTATTGGTCTCCACTTTGAATACCATAGCTCCATACTACACAGTCCTGGGAGTTATAGCTTTCCAAGGTCCACACCCTTCTCTGTTGGGGGGCGGGGAGTGATCAGGGAGAATGGTGATGGGCAGGGCCAACCCTCTGCTGTGTGAAGGCAACTGCAGTGAAAGAATACGGAAAGGAAAAAAGAGATAAAAGGCAGGGAAAACACCCATTTCATTAAAAAACGCAGTAAGACTGAGCTTTTCTTTGCTCTCCTCTGCCACACACTTCCCTGCCTAATATGATGAAGTGATAACATCCTGTAAATCTTGTATATTCCCCCATCTGAATTTGTTGTATTTCATTAGCTTGGCTCCTCTTTCTGTAGGTTCCGCTTAACAAAGGAAACTATTTTCAAAAGCTTGTTTTTCTTCTTCTTCTTCTTGGGGGCTCAGAGCTGTTTTGACTTGTAACCCGGCAGGTTGTCATATAAATCACTTGCCAAACTTAAGGCGATACCTGTGGCAATAAAACCACCATCTAGAATAACTGTTGACCTAACCGAGTACAACACCTTTATTATGTACATGAGTGTGGCTGTCCATAGCCTGCTTGTGTTGGCTTAGTGATGCAAGGCAAAGAGAAAGCTCTTCTGTAGTGAACTTGACACCATCCTGTTCAGTTTGAGCCTGAGGAGGTGGGAAGGTTATATAGAGAAGGGATCGATTTCTGGATTTTCCAAGAATCTGGGTATCCTGCACTGTCCATCTTTCTATGACTTCTTAGCCTTTTGGTATTTTCTTGGTTTCCTTTTTATTTATTCAGTTGTTTTTCTGTTTCCTTTTTTAAAGTGCAAAAGCTATTATTATTGACTAGCTTTCTGTATTGGAGTTACAGATTCGTAACCAAGTGCTACACATCCTTAACTTCCCTGTATCTACTAGCACTACGGAGTCACAATCCTGGCACTATTTCTGCAATTGCAAATGCAGTCCTGAATTTAATTTAGCATACAGAAGCTGCACTGAGAGATGGAGGTCTGGTCAGCTGGTGATCAGGGTGCAAAAGAGCATACCTCCAGCCTTGTTCCACTGGCAAGCAAGACTCAAAGAAGAAATTGCCATGGGCTACTGTGTCTGATTGTGACAGTTTTGCTTGCTGGTGTAATGGGGCTAGAAAGTCATTCTCTTGTACCCTGATCACCAGCTAAACATGCATCCATTCTTTAGTACAACTACTGCCTGGTAAAATAGGCATTTTCTGACGGGCAGGAGACTTGGTTGAACATTTGTAACTAAGTAGATGATATAGATTATGGGCTGTTGTTGTTCTTTTACTAATGTAGGAGAGTTTGAGTCTCCAGTTGTGTAGAAGATTTTATTTCTCAGACTAGCATTTTGACCAGAACGTATTTGTTCAAGTTCCTAAGGGCTATTGAAAGAAAAAGTGGGGGGGGTGGGGGGGTAGGAATGAGATTGGAAGTCAAGCAAGGTCAGCCGTAGTTAATACTTGTATGGGAGATCACCAAGTAATATCCAGTGCTATAGGCTATATTTCAGAAGAAGTAAAAGGTAAAGGTAAAGGTTTTCCCCTGACATTAAGTGCATTTGTGTTCGACTCTGGAGGTTGGTGCTCATCTCCGTTTTTAAGCCGAAGATCCGCCGTTGTCCATAGACACTTCCAAGGTCATGTAGCCGGCATGATTGCATGGAGCACTGTTACCTTCCTGCTGGAGCGGTACCTATTGATCTACTCACATTTGCTCCCCGGATTTGAACCTGAGACCCGGTCCGCAAGTTCAGCAGCTCAGCGCTTTAACATGCTGTGTCACCGGGGGCTCCATGATTTCAGAAGGAGGTGGGAAAGCCACCACTGAATATTTATTGCCTAAGAAAACCCAATGAAAATCATGGGATTGCTATAAGTAAAGAGATATGGGCACATATACATTGACAACAATGCACTTAGTCCTTTTTATCCATGGGTTCTGTGTCCACAGATTCAAACAACCACAGCTTGAATATATTCAGAGAAAAATATTTTAAAAGCCAACCTACATTTTGCCATGCTGGTGTGTAAGCATATCCTGATGTAGTCTCCCGTCATGTGCTCCCCGGCTCTCATTTGTGTTGATTTGCCATTTTGTTTAAGGGGTGCCTTTGTATTAAGCCATTGTATTTAATAAGAATTAATTATCCATGGATTTTAGTATTCACACGGGGTCCTGAAATCAAACATTAATGGATACTGAGAACCCAGAGTAAAGAATAATTATATGCAAAATTGGTACCATGTGGACAATGTCTGCTAGAAAGGCCGTCTTTGGCGGAAGAACATGGGAGGGGCCTTCTGAGCTGTTGATATGCTCCACTTTCCCATTAGAGACCTGGTTAGCACCAACACTGGTGTCAAAACATGTTTGTTTTTATTCAAGCCTTTGGGGCATAATTGAGTTTATGCTATTTCTGCAAAGATAAGTTGCTCTTCTCTTTATTTTTTTCTCCC
Organism: Anolis carolinensis; assembly: GCF_035594765.1. Classification (NCBI taxonomy): domain Eukaryota; kingdom Metazoa; phylum Chordata; class Lepidosauria; order Squamata; family Anolidae; genus Anolis; species Anolis carolinensis. The sequence continues at coordinate 200,264,705 of NC_085845.1, read as the reverse complement.
TCCCCCCTGTCCTTCTCTTTCTCAAATGCAGGGAATTTCCAGGATGTGGGAATTTAGTGACATTTGCCCAGTTCTTCTTCATAGCTGTGGAAGGTTTCATCTTCGAGGCAAACTTTGGAAGGAAACGGCCTGTTATCCCTATCAAGTATGACGATGTTACTAAACCTGGTGGGAGGGAAGGAATGCATCTATATTTCCCAATTCTAGACCCTGCTCCTCAGCCCCCAAGTCATTGTCTCAATACTTGCTGGTTATCTTCCCAGGTACTACTTCATCATGGTGGCCATGTTCTTCACAGTCAGTGTGGTGAACAACTATGCCCTCAACTTGAATATTTCAATGCCGCTGCATATGATATTTAGATCGGTGAGTCTTACCTTGAATCTCTTCTATGGGTATAACTTAGAACAGGAGGTGGACATGCCTGACATTTCAGGTTTAAGCTCCCATCAGTCCCATCCAACTTGAGAAATTATTTGGGATGATTGGAGTGGTAATTATGCATCTTTAAGCCAGATGGCTCCACAGCAGGTATGGGCAAACTTGGGCCCGTCAGGTGTTTTGGACTTCAACTCCCACAATTCCTAACAGCCTACTGAAGGGCCCAAGTTTGCCCACGCCTGTTCGATAATAACTCAATTTGGAAGGACAGGATTGCCTTTTCTGATGGCAATTGGTCAAATGGCTTAAGATGGTGGTTTCCAATCTATAGGCTGCGAAGGTCTAGCAGATGGTTTGAGGGCATTGCTCTGGTTTGGAATCAAGGACCACTTGATATCTGTTTGTGAATTTGGTGAACCAGTTACAGAGAGGTGGTAGGAGTGGTCAGTGTTGGAACCTTTTTCTTTAATTCATGAAATATATCAGTCCATAGGTTGCCTGCTGCTAGTTAAAAATGTTAAAACCTGCTTGTTTATGTTGTGGTCTGCAAAAGCTTTTGGTGCTAGCAGTTGTTGCTCAGTGATAGCATAGCCACCCTCATAAAGGAAAGGGTTGGGAACCAGTAGCTTAAGAAGCTAATATGGAGAAGGCAGAGCATTTCTTATGTCATCTTGCATGGATGAAGCATGGTGAAAAGAAACAGAAAAGGAAAGCAGGTGGAGAGGAATGGGAAAGTACACAGCGTTCGAACATGGGGTATATTTATTTATTTATTTATACATATTCACTAATATGAATTCACCGTGTTTCCAGTAAATTCTGTGATTTAACATGGGGCTCTAAAAATGCACTTTGAATCTGAGTTACCTGCTATCCTAAAGGAGCTTGGAAAAGTAGATTTCCTGGGTGTATCTGCTAGAATCACATGGGCAGAGAAATGTTTTTAAAAAACTATTTTTCAATTGTTTTCAAGGTTATCTTCCTAAGAGCAGATTTGATTCTGCAGGGGTCAGCAGGAACTAGGAGCTTGAATATCCCTTCTTTACTCCGAATGTTTCCACATTCATCATTTTGACTTTCTCGTTAATAGGTGGCATTCCTCCCTTTGACCCAGGGGGAAATCAAATGCTATTATGGGGGGGGGGGAAATCTCTCACCTATAGGCTTCAAAATCTTGTAGTGTACATTACGTCAGCTCTGCTGTTGGTAATGGGTAATGCTATTGAAATCCCTCTCAGTGTGTGTGTGTGTCATCTGAATCGGTGATAAACCATCCATTGGTACAATGAAAGGCAATGTCACATAGTTTGAAAACTCTTATCAACATAGACAGTACTTACAAATATTTTGAATGAATCCACATGTCTGTTAAGAGACTACTACTCAGTTATTCTCATGGGCATTGGGGCGATTTCCTTGCAAATCTAGATACTGAACCATGGCTGTCCTAATTGAACAAAATAGCAAGACTCTACTTCTATCCCTATCATTAAAGTCAATGACAGGCTCTGGACATTTTATCCCTATCATTAAATATTTATCTCTTGGTGTTTCATGCAATTTTCAATATAACAGGGGTGCACAGTGTCCTTAACCATTTATTTCTTGTCCATCAATACAGAATTGTCGTCCTCTGAAAGTATTGTTATATTGATCTCTCTTAAAGATAGAATATTAGGAGTGGAAGGGGCTACAAAGGTCATCTAGTCGAACCCCCTCCATTGTTTGAACCCACAGATAAAGAACTCCTTAATTTTTGGCTTGTCTTTTGATATTGTCTGTAGATTTGAAAAAATATTATATGATCTAAGTCCATGATTCTTAACCTTTTTTTTGCCACAAAAACTAAATGTCTGTCACTGCTGTGGACCTCCAAGACTTAATTTAAGGCTTAAAACTCAAAAGCACATCAGCTGGCACCCTCTCTGTCCATTTTTTGTAAGGACCTCAAAACATAGCTATTTCGAAATGCTTTTGACTGAATAGCCCCAGTTAGAGATGTAGTTGTCGCAGCCTTCGCACCTTATCGATGTTCCTCTCCTGTTGATTTTATTTTTAAATAAGATCATCTTTCTGATCGCCCTATATTTTATCCTGAGCCTTACGTTGAGCCTGTATAATTTTTGTCTCTCTCTATATATTGCACTATGCTCAGACTCATTGTTCTGATATGCTGTTTTATCCTGTTTTATGCTGTTATATGGTTTTATTGTTTATATTGGTTTTATTGTATAACTGTTTATTATATGTGACATTGGGCTTCTTCCCCATGTGAGCCGCCCCGAGTCCCCCTGGAGGAGATGGGAGCGGGATATAAAAATAAAGAATGATTATACAGTAGAGTCTCACTTATCCAAGCTAAACGGACCAGCAGAAGCTTGGATAAGCGAATATGTTGGATAATAAGGAGGGATTAAGGAAAAGCCCATTAAACATCAAATTAGGCTATGATTTTACAAATTAAGCACCAAAACATCATGTTATACAACAAAATTGACAGAAAAAGTAGTTCAGTACGCAGTAATGTTAAGTTGTAATTACTGTATTTACAAGTGTAGCACCAAAATATCACGATATACTGAAAACATTGACTACAAAAATGGCTTGGATTATCCAGAAGCTTGGATAAGCGGGGCTTGGATAAGTGAGACTCTACTGTACTTCCTTAATTTGCTCTTTAAGGATCTTCAGAATCTGAGGCCCCATCTGCACTGCCATATAATGCAGTTTCAGGATGCAGATTAACTGCATTGAACTGGATTATATGGCAGTGTAGATCCAACCAGCGAGAAATAAATAAATGCACACAAACTTATTGCAATAATTGTATTGGAATGATTCTGTACAAATGTAGAAGAAGAAGTTCATGACATTTCTTCAAACCTTTGAGGAGCCCTGTGAAGACATTGAGGCTGTGAATGTCTTTCAGAAGAAGGGTAGGGTAGCCTTGGTCAAATATTCCTCTTCTCCTTGTGTTAGGAAAAGGAAACTTAGAAATCCTAATTGGTTTCTTTCTACTGCCACCTCATAGGGGCCTTGTGACATACAAACCTTTGCTCTGTCCCTTTTTCCACCTGGGCATAATTACGGGCGTTCTGTTCACCCTTTTTTCCACCTCCTAACTCACCTTGTCTATGTTTCTTTCCATTTTTCTTCTGAACATCTGTCCCTACAAAACCTTTTCCTGACTTCAGGGATCTCTGATCGCCAACATGGCGCTGGGCATCATCATTCTGAAGAAGAGGTGAGTTGCCTTCGATTTGCAGTTGCGGCAAATATACATATTTTAAGGAGAGCTTAGAAAGGTTTCTTTTGTTTCAGTGGTTCTGAGATTATGGGGTTTGTCGGCCCAAAAAAGTAACTCTCCCAATATGAGGCTCTGCAGAGGAGGATAATTTATAAAGTGGATGTGGGACTATATTGACTACAGGAATAATGTATGTCTTCATGACCACTGGCTTGGAAGTTCTAGATTTAGGAACCTCTGAGTGCGTTCAGGTCTTGACGAAACCTCTCTGTCTCTGCTACAGATATACCGTCTCCAAATATGCCTCCATAGCTCTTGTATCCCTAGGAATCTTCATTTGCACCTTCATGTCTGCAAAACAAGTGGTAAGAAACAACCTTCCTGCCTAGACTATTTTTATTCATATAAAACTCTTCAATTTTAGTAATTTTGACAGATTTCCAAATAACAATAAGGGACAATTGGAATTCATGACATGTAGGTTTGACTGTCAGGAAATAGATATTTGTTAACACCAGTTGTTAACAGTACTGATCTCAGTCAGACTAGCCATCTATTTTTCGTAAAATTGACATTTATTTATTTATTTATTATTTCTATCCTGCCCTCACCCAAGGGGACACAGGGCAGCTTACAAATTTGATGCCAATACATCACAATACAGTAGAATAAAACAGTTAAAACAGTTGAGCGAAATAACAATATACAATATACAAAATTTAAAACAATATAAAATACTTGAATCATTCATCCACAAAACCTTGTTCATAAACCTTAGTCCAGACCGAGTCGAAGCCAATAGAACTTTAAACACTTGCGCGCATAGCCAGGTCTTCAATTTCTTTCTGACATATTGTCCACATACTTCAATTGTATGATGGACCCATTTCTTTCTTTATGAAGGGTCCAAACACAAAAATACAATACAGTTAGTCCCCTGTTTCCAAGGATTCCAGCATCCACAGCTTGAAAATATGTTTTTTTTAATCCAAAAAACAAACCTTGATTTTGTCATCTATACACATAATAAACGTGAAAATATATGTGTATGTATATGGCAGGGGTGCCTCCTTACACAGACAAGCTCCCACTACCACAAATAGCTATAGCTCCCATTACACAGGAGACACCAATGCCCTCCCTCCAATGACATTGTACTGAACCCCACCCATGATGCATCTATAGCAAACTTGCCCAACATAACAAACTTTAAGTACTGATTGAGTCTTTTGGGGTTCACCTGTCATGATGTCAGTTGTAGTTACAATCTTATCCATTTTGTACAATTAAAAAATTGACTTTTTCAAGTAAGCCAGGCAACGCCAGGTACCCAAACTAGTTTCACATAAAGGACACCATTTTACTATGCCTTTGTATATGAGTCCAGAGAAGGGATTTTTCCAGACTCTGGGCTGGGGAATCCATTCTTACATCTGATTCTGAGTTATAGGGTGCAGTTCTTGCTCTCATTACAGCACGTAACACTATTTTTGTTCCTGGACCATAAATGTCATTTCCTAATTGGTTCTATCATAAAAACATGGGGAAAGTTTATTAAACTGAAAAAACTTTGTTCTTGCAGGACCTCCTGCAACACATTTTGCTATAGCTTTTCAATGAATATCTTATAGCATCTCAATCAGTTCAACCTAGTTTGTGGCAGCCACAAAAATGAGGTTTCTGGAGTAGAACAACCACTTGCAATGTAAGGACCGCACAATTAAACAGGAAATAACACTTTCAAACCAGGAACATAAACTTTTTCAAATTTTGTAATGTAGTGTTATTAAAGTCTCATAGGGCAAACAGGATCTTACAGGAGTGTTTCCATTTATATGCAAACATATAGCAGCTGATTAGCCTTTCTCCCTGCTTTTGCCTCCTTAGAGCTCCACGTCAAGTACAAGCAAAGAGGAGGAAGAGGAGAGCCTTTCTGCCTTCCTCTGGTGGTTGCTAGGTCTGTATTTTCCCCAATACTAATACCAATATGAGGAATTCTGGTAGAAGAGGGGGAGGACTTCACTGTGCTAACTCAAGCAGCCTCATTTTGCTTTTCTAGCAGTGGGAATGGGCAGCAAGGATCTATAAAGATCCTGAAAATTCATCCCAAACACTGGAAATCTTTGCTGTGGCAGCATATATAGCACACTCACACCACCGTTTGCATTGCAGGCATTGCTGCGCTGACCTTCGCCCTGCTCATGTCGGCCAGGATGGGGATCTTCCAGGAGACCCTGTATAAAAAATTCGGCAAACACTCCAAGGAAGCCCTTTACTACAATGTAAGTGTCTGCTGCCCTTTTGTGGATGCAGTGGATTTGGTTTTTGGTACCGCTTTAAAGGGCTCTGTAGTATAGTGAAACAGTTTGAAATAATAGCTTACAAAAACCTTTCTGGTGCTAGAATGCAAACTCCAAGAAAAGAGATTCCATCTAAATATTGGGAAACAGTTCCTAATGGTAAGAGCTGTTTGACAGTGGAATATGCTGCTGTCTGGGAGTCTGTTGGAATCTCCTTCTCTGAAGGTCTTGAAGCAGAGGTGGAATGGTCATTTGTCGGGAGGGCTTGGATTGTGTCTTCATGCCTGACAGAATGGGATTAGACTGGGTGGCCCTTGGGATCTCTTCCGACACTGTGGCGTTGGCTACGATAGGCCCCACTGAATGCTGAGTCTGTAAACTTCTAATTTAGTAGCAACTAAGGGCCTTCCCCCACAGTGATATAACCCAGAATATCAAGGCGGAAAATACCACAATATCTGCTTTGAACTGGGTTATCTGTGCCCATACTTCCATATATTCCAGTTCAGAGCAGAAACTGTAGGATTTTATTCAGCTGTGTGGAAGGGGCCTGGGAATTAGAATCTGGGTCAGTGTTTGATGCTGGGAGATGTTGTCCTCTGTGTGAATGCAGAGACCTGTTTAGGTTCCTCTGAACTCCTTGCCTTGTTTCTTTCTGGCAGCACGCGCTCCCCATTCCAGGCTTCCTCCTCCTGGCTCCCGACATCTACAAACAGGCCGTGCTCTTCAACCAGTCTGGTAAGTTGGAGGCTTTCCTGAAGTTGTCCTGTGTTTTGATACCTGAGGCAGAATGGAAAATGCTCTCCTGCCATTCCATGTATGAGTTCTCTGTATCAGTGACCATTGGCTTGACCTTTGAAAGTCCACTTGGTGTTTCCCAAGATCCTGCAATATTCTCTCCCTCCCTGCCTGTTCTTTCTCTATTATCGCTTTTTTCCCCTAGAGGCCAGTGTTTCTCAACCTGTGGGTCCCCAAACGTTTTGGCCTTCAACTCCCAGAAGTCCTAACAGCTGGTAAACTGCCTGGGAGTTCTGGGAGTTGTAGGCCAAAACACCTGGGGACCCACAGGTTGAGAACACTGATTTAGGCCATGTTTTATAATATGAATTTTGGTACTCTGCAAGAAGACTGTAGGTAGGGAAGAGCCAGCAAAGAGGGTTGTGTCTAGTCGATGCATCTGTTCTCCACTGTTTGCAAAGCTTTGGAGTGTTCTTTACCACCTTCTCTTGTTTTCACAGAATTGTTCCAGGTCCCGGTGCTTGGACTCAGTTTGCCCATCATGTGGTTCTACCTCATAATGAATGTCATCACTCAGTATCCTTTTTTGAACATGGCAGGCAGGTGGCTGGTGCTTAATACAGTATAGCAAATGCCTGTGTCTTTGTAGAACAGGCATGGGCAAACTTTGGCCTTCGAGGTGTTTAGGACTCCAACTCTCACCATTCTTAACAGCTGGTACTTACTTACTTACTTAGGCGATCCCTCGTAGGCCGAGGATGGTGGTCCTCCATTTCTGGTGTCTTGGGGGTGTGTCCTCAGGTGACTGAAGACACCTATTCTTGATCTGCATGTTCTCCCACAGTGAGAATATTGGTTTCCAGGTGGAAGGCGGTCTCGGTCAGGGTTGGCTTGAAGGGCCTTCCTCTTGGCACGTTTCTCCCTTAAGCCCTCCATTCGTGCCTCTTCAAACTCCGCAGCACTGCTGGTCACAGCTGACCTCCAATTAGAGTGCTCAAGGGCCAGGGCTTCCCAATTCTCAGTGTCTATGCCACAGTTTTTATGGTTGGCTTTAAGCCCATCTTTAAATCTCTTTTCCTGCTCACCAACATTACGCTTCCGGTTCTTGAGTTCGGAGTAGAGTAACTGCTTAGGGGGACGGTGATTGGGCATTCGGATAATGTGGCCAGTCCAGCGGAGTTGATGGCATAGGAGCATTGCTTCAATGCTGGTGGTCTTTGCTTCTTCTTCCAGCATGCTGACATTTGTCTGCCTGTCTTCCCAAGAGATTTGCAGGATTTTTCTTAGGCAGTACTGATGGAAACGCTCCAGGAGTTGAGTGTGACCGTCTGTAGATCGTCCATGTTTCGCAGGCGCAGAGCAGGGTTGGGAGGACAATGGGTTTATAAACAAGCACCTTGGTATCTCTACGGATATCCTAACAGCTGGTAGGCTGTTAGGAATTGTGGGAGTTGAAGTCCAAAATACCTAGAGGGCCAAAGTTTGCCCATACCTGCATTAGGAAGTTCCTCCGAATATTTAGGTGGAATCCATTTCCCTGCCATTGGAATCCAAAAACTTCAGCGCTTTGGAACCATGTGTCTGAGTCCCACCAACCCTCCTCACCAGACATCCAGCATTGTTTTCCTTTAACCCATCCCCTCCCTCAGATACGTCTGCATCCGAGGGGTCTTCATCTTGACCACAGAGTGCACCTCCTTGACCGTCACGCTGGTGGTGACCCTGCGGAAGTTTGTCAGCCTCATCTTCTCCATCCTGTACTTCAGGAACTCCTTTACCGCCTGGCACTGGGTCGGGACCCTCTTGGTTTTTGTGGGGACGCTGATCTACACAGAAGTCTGGAACAGCCTGGGAGCCACGCTAGAGCAGAAGGGAAAGGCAGACGAGAAGAAGCAGGAGTGACGCAGAACAACGTCCCTCTCTAGGGAGGCTCAAGTCTTCCTCTCTGAAAGTGGGACCTTTTCTGACTTGAGGTTGTTTTTTTATTTCTTATGATGCAGCGTGCTGGCGGATTCCCTTCTCGTGGAAGCGGGGGATTGATTTTTGTAATACAAAAAATAACCAGGTTTTGGCTATGCCAAGCAAATGAACAGGCTCCCTTAAGTGGGGAAATTTTTAGAAAGAAGAAGGTGCCGAGTAGAGGTAGTAAATGGAACGGTACTGAGATGAAACCTACAACGGTTTAGCTCCCAGGTGAAGAACATGCAGTCCTCCAAGTATTTTTGACTCCTGGTTTTCTTCGGTCACTGCCAACTTGAGCAACAGAGTAGGATGATGGGAATGGTTGTTCAATGAGATCTGAAAAATCACACAATCCCTTACCTTGATGCAGTCCTAGCTTGGTGTAATTTCTGTCCCAGTGAGAGGATGTGCTATATGGAACACATTCTATTCTATTTTATGACATAGTTGCCATCTTGAAAAACCACCGAAGAGCCAGGGGAGGCCAAATTGCCATTTCTAGAATGCTAACCATGACAGTTGCCATGAGATGGTGTTCACTGTTGTGGCCATTCTCTTATTTGCCACACAAAAGCTAGAGGCAATTGTTTGCCTTCATAAGAGCCAAAAGCCAAGTCGTATGCACCTTTGGCTTTCATGGTGAGGAAGAACCTTTGCAGTTGGTCCTCCCTCCTTGCTTTTGAGTTCCCAGCTTCAAAAGAATGAAGTGACTTAGTCAGAATGACATTTAAATTACTGATATAGAGCTGGAGGTTAATGTTGGCCAGGTGCCTTGTGATTGTAAAATGGGATTGCTGAACTCAATCATCATCATCATCACCATCATCATCATAAAACTTTATTTTTTCCCATCCTACTTCTCCGAGGGGACTCAGGGCAGTTTACAACAAAAAAATTGGCAAACATTCAATGCCAACAAAAACATAATGGAATACATCAAATCATGACCTGGATGATAATTTCCTGCAAATTGACTTCATACAGTGATATTCAAGTGGCCTGGGAGTGCTTGGTGGTTCCCAGGCCATTTTAGTGTTATTTCCACGTTGAATGTTGGTCTGAAATGTCAAGGCGTTATCTCAAGATGCTCAACTCCATCCCCAATATGTAATAATACAGAATATAGTAGGATCTTGTATAACTTTTTTAGAGTTCAGACTAAAACTCATTGATGTACATCTTTTCAGTAAAGTGTATATAAATATAGTAAAACTTCTGTATCTGCAGGGAATTGCATTCCTGGCCAGATCTCCACTACCTACAACTACGGATGCTTGTATGGCCATTACGTTGATTTACTTCTGGTTCCAGTTGCCTTGGAGAAGCTAGTCAATTCCCAGAGACACGTGTCTAGGAATGTCTAGGTTTTCCAGTTCAAACCTATTAGGATTTGGTGGAAGAGAGACTGTAGATCATGCAGATGTGAGTTCTATAGTTATGGAAGAGGAGGGCTTACTATATGGCTTATGTGTATGTGTGTTCCTTCTGGGACAGGGCACAAGTCCTTCCCTCCTGCCAACTGTGTCCTTCTTTCCAAAAAGGAGAGAGGCAATACCGACCATCATCCCTAACCAGCAGAGAATGGCCAACAAACATCTAAAAATAGTCATTCCGTAAACCTGGTGCACAAAATAATCCAGAATGGAAGTGTTTTCAGATGGCAAATTGCCCCCTGAATTAAAAAGCTAGATTCCAAAAATAAGGCTCAGAATTCCTCACTTTGCTATGATAACTTTGACTTCAGTGCCCGTCTATTTTATGGTATATTTTTTATTTCTTATTAGATTTTATATGTTAACTTTCAAGGAGTTCTAAAGGAGAGGTTTATGAGGTTGTCCCTACCCAAAATGTAGGATCTTCATCTCATTCAACAGACCTGGGAATTGCAATTGAACTGTGCTTTCCACTCTCATATATTTAGAAACCTAGATGCAAGGGGAAAGGATGACTATTCACCTTGGCTTGCTAAATTTCTAAATGTATTCTAATGTGGAGTGATAGCTGGGTAGATTATAATCTAGGAATGGCAAGAGGTGTCCCATCTTCCCACTTTTTTGTTCCAGAGCCTGTTCAGGGATTTTCCTTCTTCAACAGAGAAATGCATTTTTAAAAATTCCCTTCTTGCAGTCAGTTTATTTTTACACTCCTCTGTTTGAATATCCCCAATGGAAAAATGTGTGTCCCTAGTCTATGGCATTCTGCAGTTGGAGCAAAATGACTCCTAGCCAAACCTTAGTTTGTAATTAGAGAAAGAGAATGCATTATAGTTGCTTTATATTTTATTTTTGAGTGTGCTCCATATTCTTTGGATTCTGTGGTGCTCGGGTGTGTGTCATTATTAGGAGGGGAAGTGGGAAACGGGTCCCTCCAGTGTATGGCCATTTCAAAGGCTGTATCATGAATCAGTCAAGGATTGACTTGTACATATGACATTGTCATATAAATCCTGGTGTAGCGTCTCATAGTAACCCAGAGGTGGGATTCATATCCCTTCAGGAGACCATTGAAATATGAGTCCCAGCAGCAGCCTGGGCCAACCTAGCCAAGGTTAGGAAATACTAGGAGTTGTAGTCAATCTGTCCCAATCTCTTACTTTGAACTTTGTTCTCTTCACCGAATAATTTTATTTGTTTGTGTCACTCTTTTTATCCTTGAAAGGCAATGTCTTTACAGTGTTTCATGCATATTTATATATAACTTTGTGTTTACAAGCAGATTGGAATGCTTTATTTTGTGCTATAAAAACCACAAGGTTTGTTTTCTCATATTTAGCACAATTAAGTGTTAGATCGTGACATTATTTTGCATTCTCATGTTATACCGGGAAACACTTTGTGTAGCATTATGGACAAACAAATCCCTGAAATTTTGGCTTACAAAGGAGAAATGCAGAGCATTTGGGGATGCCATGTACCTTCTGGGATTTGTACGTATCTCACTGCATTTCCATATACACTCATAGCTGGAGCATATTCCTCCATATTGACTTAGTTGGTGGATTGCCTTGCACTTAATATTCACATATCATAAGGCATAATGTGTTTCCTTAGAATCCTAAAAATGGGGTAACCGGTGTTTTGCCATGAACCCAGTCACCTATGTTTGGAGTACCAAAAGGTACACCTGGCCAGGTACATGTCCTCAGGTAGCCCCACAGTTTAGGCAACTAGCAGCCACCATCCAATATAATGGTGCATATTTATTATTGTTATTATTAAATTAGTTTTTCTTAGATTCAGCCGCCCTGAGTCCCCTAGGGTAAGAAGGGCGGGATATAAATGTTGTAAATAAATAGGTTTTCTCCTCCGTTTGCTTTAGCAGTCAAGCAAAACAGTCTGCAACCCATCCTATAAATCCCAGGGTTGCTGGGCCAGGCTGAGGCCCTGTCATTTTAATAGGTTTACGACTGGAATGTAAGGTGATCAACACTTTTTCCGAAGAATAAATACCTTTTTCTTACACTTGAAAAGATTACCAGGGACTTGAACAAACTTGCACAAGGAAAAAGAGGGAAACGTGGCAAAACAGGGAAAGCAGGAACTCCCCACTGACTGGAGGTGGGGAGAAATATGTACGGTTTAATAAAGGACTTTATTGCAAATTTTTCTGTTATGCTGTTTGATTTGCATTTGTATCCTACCTTTTCCCTCTATATGGAATTGGGAGCAGCATACAGTAGAAGTAAAAAATGAAATGACATGGAAACAATGTGTAGTAGGTCTGCAGGATCCACAATTTCCATTGACTATGGATTGTCGTAGCTCATATGATTTTTTTTTGTGTGTCAGGAAATTCTGACACACACAAATATTCTGGTGTGAGAGAATTGGCTGTCTGCAAAAAAGTTGCCCAGGGGATGCCTGGATGTTTGATGTTTTACAATCCTGTGGGAGGCTTCTCATGTCCCCGCATAGCAAGGTAGAGCTGACAAATGGAAGCTCACCCTGCTCCCTGGATTCGAACCATCAACCTTTCTGTCAGCAGTCCTGCCGGCACAGGGTAACCCACTGTAGCATGGGAGGCTCCTATCCCATATTAATAAATGGTAGTGATGTTGATGGGGACATGCCAAAACATCACGTTGTTGTTTATGCCTGGTGTTACCTAGGTTTGCATTTTGTTTGATTCTTTTTTCTTCCCTTATCTCATACCCCTTGTCCCTCTTTTCCCCCCCTTCTTCCCTTGCTTTTCCTCATACAACAGGCTTGGCCAAACTTTAGCCCTTCAGCTGTTTTGGACTTTTAACTTCCACAATTCCTAACAGCCGGTAGGGAATTGTGGGAGTTGAAGTCCAAAACAACTCCCACAAAGGCTAAATTTGGAAGGCTAAATTTGAAGGCTAAATTTGCCCATGCTTGCTATATACAGTACATTGACATATAGAATTGCTATATTTATTCATTCATGTCACTGCCATTTAATGATATGGAATGATCCTCCACATCTATGGATTTGGCAGGACCATTGTATAATGCAGGAGCCTAAAAACATTTATACAGTGCTTATTTTTTGAATTTATATGGATATGTAATAACTAATTGATAGTGGTATACACACACACACACACACACACACTTGTGTTTAATACTTTGTAGTTTATTTGATCTCATTTATGGCGAAACAACAGGATTGTGTTGTCGAAGGCTTTCATGGCCTGGATCACAGGGTTGTTGTATGTCTTTCAGGCTGTGTGGCCATGTTCCAGAAGTATTCTCTCCTGACGTTTCGCCCACATCTATGGCAGGCATCCTGAGAGGTTGTGAGGCATGGATAAACTAGGCAAGGGAAGGAAAAAACATATATCTGTGGAGAGTCCAGGGTGTGACAAGAGTCCTTTGTCAGTTGGAAGCCAACGTTAATGTTTCAGTTAATCACCCTAATTAGCATTGGAAAGGTTTGTCTCTTGTCTGGGCGGCATCCTTTGTTCAGAGTCATTAGCCATCCCTGGAGCTCCTCTGCCCTCAGCGTGTTGCTTCCCATCTACTGTTCTGATTTTTGGGTTTTTTAATGCTGGTAGCCAGATTTTGTTCATTTTCATGGTTTCCTCCTTTCTGTTGAAGTTGCTTGTGGATTTCAATGGCTTCTCTGTGTAGTTTGACATGATAGGATTCTTTGTTCAGAACACTTGTCTTGAATTTTTGGTTGTGAAACTAGACATTGGAAGTATTTTTCATTGGTTTCCTCGGTCATTTTATATCAGCCATAACATACCCAATGATTGCCATGATTTGTCAGGAATAATTGTGATTAATTATCATTCAATTCTTAAGGGCTATAGTGGTGCAATGGGTTAAGCCCTTGTGCCGGTTGAACTGCTGACCTGAAGGTTGCCGGTTCGAATCCGCGAGACGGGGTGACCTCCTGTCTGTCAGCCCTAGCTTCCCATGCTGGGACATGAAAAAAGCCTCCCAGCAGAAGGGCAACACATCCAAGCATTCCCTGGGCAACGTCTTTATAGATGGCTAGTTCTCAATTCACTTCTGACATGATAAAAAAAATCAACTTTTAAACTGCTTTTCACCTGCCCCAGATGCCTCTCTCCTCCTCTCACTTTAATTACTACAAATTTAGTTCAAAAACAGATCACAGGCAACTCAATTGAAGGCCTTGCCCTTTCCAGGACAGTCATGGCTCTGTCTCCCATTTCTTTCCAGTAAGTTCAAAGCAAAAGGCTGCAGCTTCTGCTAACTTTTGCTTTCTTCCTCATTGACCACCGCAACCATAGTCTATGTGGCTTGGCCACATAAATCCCAGTTTTCACCTCTGAAATGTGGGAAGGTGTGCCATAATGAATGAGAAAGGGTTTCAATTCATTGCCTGAATTACACAAATGTTAAACCCGATAAAGGCACAAACCGCAGGGTTGGAAGGATCCCTGAGCACCTGATGAGCACCTGATGATGGAAGCAAACCTTCAGAATGGCAATTGCACAAGTATTGCAGAAAAACACAAGCAGCCCTCCCACTGAGCTTTCTATATATAGATCCATGTTAAAAGCCCCGTTTGGTGAGCACTTCGTATTCCTCGCACACAGCGTTAACTGGCAAACAGCATGAAAAAGGGGATAATGGTGCTAATGTGTGTGAGTCACGGCTCGGTCCCGTCTCAGTTTGAAACTCACACCAGGAAAGGTATGAATTTCAAAGATCAGCTCCTGTATTACCTGCAAGAAGAAATGTTTGCGAATGGCAAGTGAGCTTCATGGAGCAAAATGCATGAAGCCACACCAAATCTGCTTCCCAAGCCAGCATGAAGCTTGGGAACCTTGCATCGAGCCCAAAATGTGGCTCCTAAGCCTTGCACATGCGTTGTGCAAGCTCTGCGGCTGGTATTTGAAAGCTCCCTGCTTTGCTAATGGCTCCCAGCTGGTTCATCTTGAACCCTTTTCATGCTCCCTGGAGATTTAAAGCTGCTTTTCAGCTTCTGGAAGGAGAGAGAGAGAGAGACGGTCTTTTGGAGGCTGCACACATCTCTTGGGATTCATTTATTCTCTCAGTGGCAATGGCTCACAATTCAAATAGAATAACCATATTTATTTGGCATAGATATTTTTAAAAGTCCTTTTTCTTCCCTATTTCTGGGAAGAAATTGCCGAGATTTGGCTCTCAAGAGTCCTAGTGGAGAGGTTTTCAGATGGGCCCCGTCACGCAGATTTTTTAAAAGCCACGGCTGGCATCCAAAGGCAGGAGGCCAAGGTCTGCCTCCAAAGCTCATCGTTTTGGTCCTTGGGAGAGGTTGGGTTCTCTACCGACTTCACAACAAACCCCAGCCCTGAACATAAAACCCATCTTTAGAACTGTTGTAGCCCTCCCCTCAACACTGGCATCATCTACACCAGGCATGGGCCTTACCTCAATTTAGGTGATCCCTTGTATGAGTATGATGTTCTTCCAAGTGTAGGCAGTGGATATTTAGGTGACTGTAGAGTCTTGATCTGCATGTTCTTCCACAGTGAGGACATCGGTTTCCAGGTGGAAGGTGGTCCTGGTCAGGATTGGCTTGATGTGCCTCTCTCTTGGCACGTTTCTCCCTTTTGTCCTCCATTCATGCCTCTTCAAATCCCACAGCATTGCTCGTCACAGCTGACCTCCAGTTAGAACGTTCAAGGGCCAGGGTTCCCCGGTTCTCGGTGTCTTGTCACAGTTTTTAAGATTAGCTTTAAGCCCATCTTTCAATGTCTTTTCTTGTCCACCAACTTTCTGTTTTCTATTCTTGAGTTGGGAGTAGAGTAACTGCTTTGGGAGATGCTGATCAGGCATTCGGACAATGTGGCCAGTCAATGTGGAATTGATAGCGTAGGAACATCACTTCAATGCTAGTGGGTTTTGCTTCTTCCACCACGCTGGCATTTGTCTGCCTGTCTTCCCAAGAGATTAGCAGGATTTTTCGGAGGAATCGTTCCAGGAGTTGAGTGTGACGTCTGTAGAAGTTGAAGTGGGAATGATTGTATATAGAGTTGTTTAAATGTAATTGAGTTATAGTGTTGCAATGTGAGCTGGAGATTGCATCATGCTCTGTCTGCTGTCCACTATGCGAGTGTGTAAAGAGTTAACTGTGTATTGTATCAGACAGCAGAGGTGATTATAAATAGCTCCCTGTGTTATCTCTCTTCCCTCTGCTCTCTGAACTCTGTCTGTATATATCATCTTGAGAATTTTCCATTTGTCAGTAAACCTTTTGTAGATAGCCAAACAGGCTTCAGCCTCTTTATTGGTGCCAGTGATTCTTCGTTGATCTTCCGCTGCATGTGTGTTTATCCAAACCCCGTGCTCTGACACACATTTCACAGGAGTATAACAGGGTTAGGAGGACAATAGCTTTATAAACAAGCACCTTGGTGTCCATACAGATGTCCTGATCCTCAAATACTCTGCTTCATTCGGAAGAATGCTGCACTCGCAGAGCTCAGGCGGTGTATTTCAGTGTCAATGTTGACTTTTGGAAGAGGTGGCTGCCAAGATAGCGGAAATGGTCAACACTTTCTAACGTTACACCATTAAGTTGTATTTCTGGCATTGCAGAGGGTCCTTGGGAGAGATGGGGTTCTTCACCGACTTCACACCAAACCCCAGGCCTGAAAATAAAACCCATCTTTGGAGCTGTTATAGGCCTCTCAACACTGGCAGACACGGGAAACCTTTGGTTCTCCAGGTGTTTTGGACTTCAACTCCCACAATTCCTAACAGCCGATAGGAGTTGAAATCCAAAACACCTGGAGGACCAAAGTTTCCCCTTGTCTGATTTACACTGTACTTATCTGGATTATTGACCATTTGTGACCAGGGTCCTTTTCTGAAGGAGAAAGCATCCATGGAGCCCATTTGCCACTTTGAGTGAAGGAAGGACCTCAACTTGTAAGACATACTAAACTGAAATAATCCAAGACTCACATATGTCACATTCAGTTACTTTATAGTAAAATGACAGGTTACTTCATCATCCTGTTCGAAAAATGTTATCTCCCTATCTCTGAATAATGCACTGAGATGATTGTCTTTCTGGTAAAAGAAGGTAGAAATGGTTATAGAAAGTCTGTCAGATGACTAAGGCCAAAGGGAAGTGTCAGCATTCTAGGAGGATTCATTTATCCCAATATGCAAGGAGACAGAAGAACTTAAATGTAATTACATTATATATATATAAATTTAGAAAGACTACTCTCCTGAACCCAAATGGCTTTGGGATCTTTTCATGAAAAAGGTGCAAAAAACTATGGGTGTTGTCCTTGAGATTCTTTCTTTGCCATAAAACCACAGCTGAGGTTTTTGGCAAAGATGAGCAGCATCCAGAAAGAGAGGCGGCCTCGGCTGATCCGTCCTTGAGGCCGGAGAAAGAGAGGGAGGAGAAGGGCTAAGGCCTTTGAGGGATCAACTGCGCTTCAGGTGTAGACACGGGCTTCTTCCTCCCCGAAGGGATGGGAGGAAGCACGGGCTTGGTGTTGGACCCCGGGCGGACAATGACTTGCGGGATGTGCGGAGAAGGAGGCTTGTGTCTGGTCTTCTTCTCTTTGGTCTCAGGATGGTCTAAATCTGCTCGAAAAAGGGAATGAGAAAAATTAGTGATGAGAAATGACCAAAGATGGTTGTCTAGAAAGAAATGAAAAACAATCAAAATGCCTTGTCGAAGGCTTTCATGGCCGGAATCACTGGGTTGCTGTGAGTCTTTCGGGCTGACTGGCCATGTTCCAGTAGCATTCTCTCCTAAGGGTTGTTGTATGTCTTTCAGGCTGTGTGGCCATGTTCCAGAAGCATTCTCTCCTGACATTTCACCCACATCTATGGCAGGCATCCTCAGAGGCTGTGTGGCATGGATTAGTTTATCCAGGCAAGAAAAGGAATATATATATACTAGCTGTGCCTGGCCACGCGTTGCTGTGCCGAAGTATGGTGGAAGGGCCTTGAGTCTACACTGCCATATAATCCAGTGCAAATTAGATAATCTGAGGAAGAGGCCTAAGTGAGGCCTAAATCTGCCTGTCCCCTAACTGAACCCTGGCTCTCCCTTGGCTGAGTTGGTTGCTAGGAGACCAAGTGGGCAGAGATTAGCTCTCTAAACTGGCAGCAATTGGATAAAAACAATTATTGCTCTCCTTCTAATTAGGACTTTATTTTTCTTTTCTTTTTGTTGTATCAACCTAGAGGCGTGGATGATGGGTTGTGTTGTCAAATTTTGAGGTTGGGGGGCCAGTAGTTTTGTTGTTTTGTGGGTCGCCGTGATGCCATCACTCATTTATATATATAGATATCTGTGGAGAGTCCAGGGTATGGCAAGAGTCCTTTGTCACTGGGAAGCCAGCATTAATGTTTCAGTTAATCACCCTAATTAGCATTGGAAAGGTTTGTCTCTTGCCTGGGGGGCATCCTTTGTTCAGTCATTAGCGTCCTTGGGTCTCCTCTGCCCTCAGAGTGTTGCTTCCCATCTACTGTTTTGATTTTAGAGTTTTTTTAATACTGGTAGCCATATTTTGTTCATTTTCATGGTTTCTTCCTTTCTGTTGAAGTTGTCCACATGCTTGTGGATTTCAATGGCTTCTCTGTGTAGTCTGACATGATAGTTGTTAGAATGGTCCAGCATTTTTGTGTTCTCAAATAGTATTCTGTGTCCAGGCTGGTTCATCAAATGCTCTGCTATGGCTGATTTCTCTGGTTGAATTAGTCTGCAGTGCCTTTCATGTTCTTTGACTCTTGTTTGGGCAATGCTGCGTTTGGTGGTCCCTATGTAGACTTGTCCACAGCTGCATGGGATCCGGTAGACTCCTGCAGAGGAGAGAGGATCCCTCTTGTCCTTCGCTGACCGTAGCATTTGTTGGATTTTCTTTGTGGGTCTGTAGATAGTTTGTAGGTTGTGCTTCTTCATCAGCTTCCCTATGCGGTCAGTGGTTCCCTTGATGTATGGTAAGGACACCTTTCCTCTGGGTGGATCTTTGTCTTGACTCTCCTGGCTTGTTCTTGGCCTTGCAGCTCTTCTGATGTCTGTGGTGGAGTCTCCATTGGCCTGGAGAGCCCAGTTTAGGTGGTTGAGTTCACCTTGGAGGAGGTGAGGTTCACAGATTCTTTGTGCACGGTTTGTCACACCCTGGACTCTCCACAGATATATATTTTTTTCCTTTCCTTGCCTAGTTTATCCATGCCACACAGCCTCTGAGGATGCCTGCCATAGATGTGGGCGAAACGTCAGGAGAGAATACTTCTGGAACATGGCCACACGGCCCGAAAGACATACAACAACCCTGTGATCCCGGCCATGAAAGCCTTCGACAACACATTCTCTCCTAACATTTTGCCTGCATCTGTGGCTAATGGCATCTTCAGAGATCTGTTGGAAGTGAGGCAAGTGGAGTCCACAGATATATAAATATATACCATGTTTCCCCGAAAATAAGACAGTGTCTTATATTAATTTTTGCTCCCAAAGATGCGCTAGGTCTTATTTTCAGGGGTTGTCTTATTTTTCCGTGAAGAGAAATTCACATTTATTGTTGAACAAAAAAATGAACATTTATTATATACTGTACAGTAGTTGTCATCACAAATCAGCATAACCAAACTGTGAATCTTATCAAGAATTTCTTGTTATTACCATTATTTCCATGTACAACACTCTATGGTGTGTACATTTACCGATCCCGTATACTCAGGTGTTCTGTTTGGTGGATATGCTTCCAAACAAAAACTTTCCTAGGTCTTATTTTCAGGGGAGGCCCTATATTTAGCAATTCAGCAAAACCTCTACTAGGTCTTATTTTCTGGGGCTGTCTTATTTTTGGGAAACAGGGTACACACTCTACTTGCTTCACTTCCAACAGACCTCTAAAGATGCCAGCCACAGATGCAGGCGAAATGTCAGGAGAGAATACTACTGGAACATGGCTAAACAGCACCAAAACCTCACAGCAACCCAATCAAGATGCCATCAAGAGAACACCCAACATGCAGCATTTCTTCAGAAATCAAGATATATATGGTTGGCATTGGAAGGGCTCTCGCTGTACCCCAAGTAGCACTCTGTTTACTCTCGGTTTAAGAAGAGTAACGAAAAGTTATAAAGATGATGACAGATCTGAAAACCAAGCCCTCGAGTGAGCTTTAATGGGAGTTGGGTATCCTGAATGTAAATGACAGAAAACAAGATTGCCTGGTGATACAATACGTATCTAAATACAGTAGAGTCTCACTTATCCAACATAAATGGGCCGGCAGAACACTGGATAAGCAAAAATGTTGGATAATAAGGAGGGATTAAGGAAAAGCCTATTAAACATCAAATTATATTATGATTTTACAAATTAAGCACCAAAACATCATGCTTTACAACAAATGGATAGAAAAAGCAGTTCAGTGCACGATAACGTTATGTAATAATTACTGTATTTATGAATTTAGCACCAAAATTTCACAATTTATTGAAAAATTGACTACAAAAACATTGACTACTAAAAGGCAAACTGTGTTGGATATTACAGAACCTTGGATAAGCAGAGCTTGAATAAGCAAGACTCTACTGCAGGGGTCCCCAAACTTTTTAAACAGGGGGGCCAGTTCACGATCCTTCGGACCGTTGGAGGGCCGGACTATAGTTGGCCACCGAGCAATAATAAATAAATAAATAAATAAATAATAACAATAACAATACAAAAGAGGGTTGGAAGACACCCTTTGGGCCATTGAGTCCAATCCCCTTCTGCTTTGTGCACCAAAAGCACAAGCAAAGCATCCCTGATAGATGGCCACTCAGCCTCAATAATAATAATAATAATAATAATAATAATAATAATAATAATAATAATAATAATAATAATTGATGAAAAACAACAGGAAAAACTCAGCCGCTATCAGGACCTCAAGATTGAACTTCAAACACTCTGGCAGAAACCAGTGCAGGTGGTCCCGATGGTGATGGGCACACTGGGTGCTGTGCCAAAAGATCTCAGCCGGCATTTGGAAACAATAGACATTGACAAAATTACGATCTGCCAACTGCAAAAGGCCACCCTGCTGGGATCTGCACGCATCATCCGAAAATACATCACACAGTCCTAGACGCTTGGGAAGTGTTCGACTTGTGATTTTGTGATATGAAATCCAGCATATCTATCTTGTTTGCTGTGTCATACAACATCGTTGTGTCAATAATAATAATAATAATAATAATAATAATAATAATAATAATAATGATAAGGGTTGTAAGAGAAGAAGAGACCCCTTGGGTTACTTAGCCCAACCCCCTTCTGCCCTTGTGCCGTGGGGGCCGGATAAATGGCTTCGATGGGCCGCATCTGGCCCCGGGCCTTAATTTGGGGACCCCTGCTCTACTGTATTTGAAGAATTGCAGTGTAGACGGTGGAGTAAGCTTCCTTTTTCTGGGGCCAAATCTATTCTTTGTAACTCAGATCTCTTCCTTACGTGTGTCTTTATAGATGCACGTTAACAAATGCAAATTTTGTGCACATCTTGAGTCTGAAGGGCCTTGGTCCTCAATTTTTTGTGAGTCTAGTGATGCCAATGAGTTCCTTTGGGACAGGAAATCACATGTGCTTCCTGGGGGAGCTGTCTGGGGCCTTTAGAGCATAAAGGGGTCCCAGGAGGAATGAAAAGAAGGGTGCCTTCCATCCATTAGTGCATCCTTGTTCTCTTTCCCACAACTGTATCTGGCTGTTATTCCATGGTCTGAATTGTCTCTTTTTCTTCTCCAAAACACCTGGTTTAACAGCTGCTGTGGGAAAGATGTGAAACTCTGCAGCTGGTGCTCTGCTTTTGTGTAGGACCCTGGTGTGTGTGGTATTTCTTTCGCAACCAGCCTAGCATCCAAATCCTTGATCCCACCTGTTCTGTCCTTCTGCTCAGCAGTAGTCTCATCAGTCGACAAACGAGCGTAACCTGCTGGTGACCGGGAAGATGATCCTCTGGATGAAAATGTTTTCGCTGAGGACATTTTGGAACTGAGAAAAGAAAGGGTCATTTGAGAAATCAAAGAAAGTCAAACCCAGGTGTCAAACCCTTGCAAGTTCATTAGAGACAAACAAAACAAAAATGGCCAGCTTTGGTGTCCACGAGTAAAAACAAAATCCATAGTTGAGTTGTACCAACTAAAATGCAGCCAAATTATGGCCATGTTCCTGAAATACTATTGAGTAAACACAGATGTCTATTCTAAACAATGTAATGAACTGTATAACACAATAGTGGTTCAACACGTAAGTATCTAACTCAGTATTATAAATCAAACAAAATGATATAAATCTCTGCAGTCCTAAAAGGATTGGCTTGGCTTAAAGGCAAACCGATTCAGAGTCTCTGCAGTTCTGGAAGGATTCCTCAGGACTCCACAGGTTTTGGATCAATAGTCAAGCCAAGTAGACAGAGTCAAAGTTGATGTAGCTTTGGTATTCTTAATTCTTAACAGAAATAAAAAAATTGGACCTCACCTGCTTCCTGTAATCAGGCATTTAAATCACTAGGGGACCATGAATGGCTGCTCGCACCACAAAATCCACAGCAGCATATTGATACTGCAAACATGTGAGTAGATATGTTTACTACTATATCTGGAAAAAGGTAATTCCTTGTTTGTAACTTAGCATTCCGCATACCTTGGGGTGCTTTGACATGTCTATTTGCACAAGGTCTATATAATTGATGATTTATATGTTATAAAGAGCACAACATTAGATAAGTTTCCTTTTATTTTTATTTCTATTAAGAATTAAGAATACCTGATGCAGAGCCATCAACAAAGAAATAATTTGCCGCTTACCAGAAGAAGGGTTACCGAAACTGGGATAAAACCCGGGAACCAGTTGTAAACGGCATGTAAACTGCATGTAAACAGCGTGAACTGATATATTACCATCTACTCAGGAGCTACATCAACTTTGACTCTGTCTACTTGGCTTGACTATTGATCCAAAACCTGTGGAGTCCTGAGGAATCCTTCCAGAACTGCAGAGACTCTGAATCGGTTTGCCTTTAAGCCAATCCAATCCTTTTAGGACTGCAGAGATTTATATCATTTTGTTTGATTTATAATACTGAGTTAGATACTTTTGAGTTATATACCTTAGGACTGAGTATTGTTTCTGTGAATGTTATATGTATATGATGCTCCAATATACATATTGTGTACTACTTACGTGTTGAACCACTATTGTGTTATACAGTTCATTACATGTTCCTGAAATGTCTGCACTCCCAAGCAGCCATATCTCATGATCTGAAATCTGTGATCCATGCTCTCTTACAGCAGGCATCAAGAATGTATGGCTTTCCATAAGGAGAAGGGATGCTACTCTTATCATCTTCCTACCATTGCAGTGTTGACTTTGGACACAAAGAACTATCATCAATGATATTTTGAGGGCCAGGTATTGCCCACTGTTGCCTTTAGCACATATTAAAAATGCTAGACAGACAGCCTGGCTGGCTGCATTGGCTGCATCTGTAGTCAGACCAGTGCTCAGTCTCCCAGGAGCAGAACTACTACCAGACTTAGTAAGCTGAATGAATGTGGGCCAAGGGCAAGGATAGCTCATCATCCATCTGCCTCCACGCCAGGCCAAAGGTTTGGGCGCCTCTTCCTTTTACAGATTCCCCTTCTTTGCAATCCCACCACCTAATGAGATGCTGTGGGATCAAAAGGGCCAAGGCATTGCATCCTTAAGCAAACGCTGACCAAAGGCATGCCGTTATTATCTACCTTGGCCCTTCTGTGGCATTGCTACCTTTTGGTGCAGCAAAGTGGAGGAAAGTCTCGGGGATCTCACCTTTGTCTGGTGGATCTTCACCTTGCCATCATTATATTTATTTACTTACTTACTTACTTATTATACTTTTACCCCGCCCTTCTCACCCTGGGGGGGACTCAACATGGCAATAATTCAATGCCATTTAAAACAATTACAAAGAATTGCAGAAATCACTTGCTTATAAGCTGTAAGCAAGTTAATCAGCCAGGGTAGGAACAGAAAAGGCTCACAAAACAATACCAGGATATTGCACTTACCAGGACATTCTGTTAATTTTACCCGTCCTTTGATGCCAAGTGATGGAAGCATGAGATTTAAAATAAAAAGGTGTTATGTTTAAGAAGGATCCCCGGTGGCTCAGTGTGTTAAAGCACTGAGCTGCTGAACTTGCAGACCGAAAGATCCCAGGTTCAAATCCCGGGAGCGGAGTGAGCGCCCGCTGTTAGCTCCAGCTCCTGCCAACTTAGCAGTTTGGTAGCATGCCAATGTGAGTAGATCAATAGGTACCGCTCCGGCGGGAAGGTAACGGCGCTCCATGCAGTCATGCCAGTGGCCACATGACCTTGGAGGTGTCTATGGACAACACCGGCTTTTCGGCTTAGAAATAGAGATGAGCACCAACCCCCAGAGTCAGACATGACCGGACTTAACGTCAGGGGAAAACCTTTACCTTTTTAACCTTATGTTTAAGAAATGAATGCAAGGGAGAACGGGGCCATGGCTGCAATCCTCCTTAGCCCCACGGATCAGAGGCCCGAGGGCTAGTGGTTCTTAATTCTTCTCACACTATCTAGCTTGGGAGGTCTACATGACAGTATAAATGAACCAGCCACTAGAAAACAGCTTTATTCATATGTTCCTTTGTTAACCTTAGAGGGGGATTCTTCATCCACTGAGATGTTAATTAATCTGTTCCCCTCACACATCGCCGTGGCCAGGCTGGAAGCGGAATTGAGAATTGTTCAGCCCCACAGCCTTGCCTTAGAAGAACTTACAGAAAACAGGCTGCTAAAGTGGATGGACCACTATTTTTCTCTAGCTGCAGGTGGGCAACTTATTGTCTGGATAAGACTGGACCTTCACCATTGGCTGTGATGATGGAATGGAAGCCCACCAACATCCGAAGAGGAACAGGACTCCACTTATATCAGGCATGGGCAAATTTTAGCCTTCCAGGTGTTTTGGACTTCAACTCCCACAATTCCTAACACAATTCCCAGAATTGCGGGATTTGGTGTCCAAAATACCCGGAGGGCCAGAGTTTGCCCATGGCTGCTCTACAAGGCTGAAGGTGCTTCATTTCTTCTAAGTTGGAAAACACACACAGAAACTAGACAGTTTGGTTTCTTGCAAGCTCGCTTCACAATTGATTTCCCAGAAGTACATCAGGAACATTATATGCAAGCATTGGCAGTGCTAATGTGACAAAGCGGTAAGAGGAAAGTACAATTCAGCAGCCCACAACGGAACGCAGAAGCCTCGGAGCGTTTTTGCCTCCTCCTGCTCGACACAAGCCTTGCCTCCTTCAGCAGCCTTGGCAGCGGAGAGATAATCCCAGAGCAGCTTATTAACCTAACTTCCCGACGCATTTTGGCTTCTTCCAGCAGTGCAGGTAAGGGAGGCGCAAACCCATCCACAGCTGGCTGCGAGATCTTGGCAGATGGCTAATTAAGACCATGTAAACAGGAGAAAACAAGCAGCTCGGGTTGGGAGGGATGTGCGGGAAGAGGGGAGGATCACATGTCCCCTCGCTGCCTTAAAGTTATTATTTGCAAGAAAATGGGGCAAAAAAAAAATCCCAAAATCAGAGATAGTTCAATTGAGAAGTTTAGTCTGTTTAACTCCCTAAACTCTGCTTTGGTTCAGTCCTGGTGTGGAATACAGTGTCCCATTCTGGGCACCTCAATTCAAGAAAGGTATTGACAAGCTGGAACGTGTCCAGAAAAGGGTGAACAAGATGGTCAAAGGGATGGATACCATGAATCTCAATGAGAAAAAGCCAACGGGATTCTGGCCGGCATAAATAGGAGTATAGCATCTAGATCTAGGGAAGTCATGCTCCCTTTTCTTCTGCCTTGGTCAGGCCACACCTGGAATCACACTGTGTCCAATTCTGGGCACCACAGTTGAAGGGAGATGTTGACAAGCTGGAAAGCGTTCAGAGGAGGGCGACTAAAATGACCAAGGGTCTGGAGAACAAGCCCTATGAGGAGCGGCTTAAAGAGCTGGGCATGTTTAGCCTGCAGAAGAAAAGGCTGAGAGGAGACATGAGAGCCATGTACAAATACGTGAAGGGAAGTCATAGGGAGGAGGGAGAAAGCTTTTTTTCCTGCTGTCCTGGAGACTACGACGCAGAGCAATGGCTTCAAACTACAGGAAAGGAGATTCCATCTGAACATCAGGAAGAACTTCCTCACAGTGAGAAGGGCTGTTCAGCAGTGGAACTCTCTCCTGTGGTGGAGGCTCCTTCTTTGGAGGCTTTTAAGCAGAGGCTGGATGGCCATCTGTCGGGGGTGCTTTGAATGCGATTTCCTGCTTCTTGGCAGAATGGAGTTGGACTGGATGGCCCATGAGGTCTCTTCCAACTCTACTATTCTATGATTCTAGAGAGCGATGTTTACATTGGAGAAGAGATGGCTGAGAGAGACAGCCATGTTTAAATATTGAGAAGGATGTCACATTGAAAAAGGGGCAAGTTCCAATCAGTCATGCCAGCCACATGACCTTGCAGGTATCTACAGACCACACCGGTTCTACAGTTTAGAAATGGAGATGAGCACCAACCCCCAGAGTCAGACATGACTGGACTTAACGTCAGGGGAAACCTTTACCTTTACCTTGCTTTTGTAAGTAAAGGTTTCCTGCACAGCTCACCCCTAATTCTTAGTCAAAGGAAAGAGTGGAAGAAAAGTTCTGTTGTCTTGACTCACCTCTGGTCTGGGCTTGTGGATAGGATGCCATGGCTGGTGCTGATGGAGCTTTTGGATGATCCCATGGAGCTGAAAGAGGGGGGTGGCTCCAGAAAGCGTGCATGTGTGGTCCCAGTTGTGCTGGAGAGATCCCTGCAAGGAGATGTAAAGACTGTGTGAAGATCATTTCCATGTGCAGGTACCACAGCAAAAGAGGACATCTGGCACTGGTTGCCATGCCAAATCCCCTCAGTGCACCATCACTACCTGCGTGTGGAGATGCACTATGCCAACACGATGCAACTCCAAACTGGAATAGCAAGTCAATAACTGTCCACTGTGAATTAAGCCTTAATATACAATTCTCAACTGCAGAAAGCATCGTACAAGGCATGGATGAAAATACTATTGGCCAAACTCTATTTCTGCTGCTGTCCGCTGTATAAATTTGTTCACAATGGAAACTTCTTAGCATTGTACATATAATGTGATTTATGCATTAGATTTGGGCTCGGGCTGTGGCGCAGGCTGGAGAGCAGCTGCAATGAATCACTGCAATGAATCACTCTGACCAGGAGGTCATGAGTTCGAGGCCCGCTCGGAGCCTATGTTTGTTTGTCTTTGTTTTATGTTAAAAGGCATTGAATGTTTGCCTATATGTCTAATGTGATCTGCCCTGAGTCCCCTTCGGGGTGAGAAGGGTGGAATATAAATGCTGTAAATAAATAAATAAATAAATAGATGACCGCCAAAACTAAGTTGCTGTCAAAGGGCACCCACTTGCTCTTGCTATCAACTGAGCTTTCAAATCTCCATCCATGATGTTTCTTCTCTCTGTGTTGGAGGAATCTCCCTTACTTCCACCAGTCCTCAGCTTCTCTTTGAAAGTGGCCCTTGCTCCCTGCACCTGGCAGCAGCCCTTTGTGTAGCACTATTTCTTTCTCTTCCTTGAAGTTGAAATCCAAAACACCTGGAGGACCAAAGTTTGCCCATGCCTGGTGTAGACACATCCTATGACTCTGGAGACCAGGGCTTGACTCCCCAATCAGCCATGGTAACCTGTAGACCAGGCATGGGCAAACTTTGACCCTCCAGGTGTTTTGGACTTCAACTCCCACAATCCCTAACAGCTTGCCCATGCCTGGTGTAGACACATCCTATGACTCTGGAGACCAGGGTTTGACAGCCATGGAAACCTGCTGGGTGACCTTAGGCAAGTCATATTTTCTTGGCAACTGAGCAGAGCAATGGCAAATCCCCTCTAAGCAAGCCTGGCCATGAAAACCCCATGATAAATAGGGGTCTAAATAAATAGCCTGAGGTCTGTCCTTCAATCCATCCTAACGACCAATCTTTTCCAAGAAGTTGGTGATTTGAACATTGGACTATGGGTGCAGCTACACTGTGGAAATAAAGTAGTTTGACACCACTTGAAGAGATACAGCTCCATGTGATGGAATCTTGGAAACTGTAGTTTGCTGAGCCACCAGCACTCTTTGGCCAGACAGGCTAGAGACCTTGTAAAACTATATCCTCAACGATTCCATAGTACTGAGCCATGGTAGTTAAAGCAATGTCAAATTGCATAAATTCTACAATATAGACCAGACATGGGCAAGCTTCGGTCCTCCAGGTGTTTTGGACTTCAACTCCCACAATTCCTAACAGCCGGTAGGCTGTTAGGAATTGTGGGAGTTGAAGTCCAAAACACCTGGAGGACCGAAGCTTGCCCATGTCTGGTGTAGACGCATCCTATGACTCTGGAGACCAGGGTTTGACTTCCAAATCAGCCATGGAAACCTGCTGGGTGGCCTTAGGCAAGTCATATTTTCTTGGCAACTGAACAGAGCAATGGCAAATCCCCTTTAAACAAGCCTGGCCATGATAAATAGGGGTCCAAATAAATAGCCCGAGGTCTGCCATAAATCGGAGTTGACTTGAAAGCACAAGATAACAAAAACAACAATTTGACTTCAGCGCTTAGTTCTCCTCTCTGACTAAAAAGGATTTGAACAACTGCTTCTGTACATATTAATCTCCTATTACACCTTTTGCTCCCATCCTTGTTTCCCACACATTTGTGGGCAGGGACCTGAATCTTTTGCTTCGGGCTTCTTGAAAAGTGGCAACTATTTCGAGAGCACTGCATAGCAACAGCAACAACACACTTGACCTGTGGCCTGAATCCCATTGTGAGAACCAACTCAAGCAAACCCATTCAATCAGTGGGATTTACTGATGTATTGACAACTGATTTACAGTGTTTGACAACTGATTCAACAGATGTATTCTAGTAGAAGTAATGCCTACGACTTTAGGATAATTTGATGCAGCCCTGTTTAGTTTTCTTATTAAGTGTTGATAAGAAGCCACAAGGCATTTCCTAGGAAGCCAATGTTACCCCATGTGTGGCGCGGGAAGATGCTGTTCAAACATGGAGATTGCAGAAAGCAATGAAAACCCATCTGTTCTGATGGAGAAGTCCCAGCGTGAGGGACGTGGCCAGCTTCTGGCAAGGCGGCTTTGCTCCCAGGAGCCGTGGTTTCCGATTGGCAGCCAGCAAGATGCTCTTCTCAAAGGCCAAGTCATGACTGAAAGCAAATCGACGTCCTTCTGGTTTTCAATCAGATGGTTCAGACAAACATATGTTTTGCACGGCTGGCTGAAGAAAACATTCTGGCCTCTCCCCTCTGAGCAATACATTTCCATTCATCCTGCCTGGCCTTGTTCGCTCCGTGCCCCCTGCGTCTCCCAGACAGAGAAACAGGGCTGGATATAATTTGTCAGCACTCAAGCCCCAGAATCATGCACTGCATAAATTCACATATAGCAACTTTGTGTGTATCCATAGCCTCCAACTGTCCTGATCTGGTAGGCACAGTCCCATTTAATCCTCTGCTGTCCTGTATTTTCACCTGGTTTTTATTATTTATTTATTTATTTATTTACAGTATTTATATTCCACACTTCTCACCCCGAAGGGGACTCAGGGCGGATCACATTATATACATATAGGACAAACATTCAATGCCCATAAACACATAGAACCGAGTCAGAGACAGACAGACGCAGAGGCAGTTTAACCTTTTCCTGAGGGGATGTTCGATTCTGGCCACAGGGGGGAGCAGTTGCTTCATCATCCTTCCTCATTCCAACATTGTAAATTAGTTAAACTTGCCTCCCCACTTTTTTAAATGGTACCTTATTTCCTACTTGATAGATGCAACTATCCTTCGAGTTGCTAGGTCAGCAACAAGCAGGGGCTATTTTTTATTTTGAATTGACGGGTGCTCACCCCGCCACGGGCTGGCCTCGAACTCATGACCTCATGGTCAGAGTGATTTATTGCAGCAGGCTGCTCACCAGCCTGTGCCAAAGCCCAGCCCCTAGCAACTCTAGCATTGTCAAACATGCAAATACGTCTTTTAGACATATTGTCTTTTAGAATATTCAGGCATATAATGTAAATTCAAGAAAATTTTACAAATCTATGATTATGTAAACAAGGTCGCATTATATTAGGTTTTCTTATAAATATTCCTAAGATTACATATATGTGTGGATTTCTGTTTTAAATGCCTCAGTTTCTCCATCCTCCTCCCACTTTCCCTCTTTGGTTCCCAACTTACTTCAAAATTAAAAGAAATAATTTTCCCTTAACTGAGCAGAGGGAAAGGAGAGGAGGGAGAACCTTAACCTTTCTCAAAGGATTCAAGACAAAGCAACAAGCTTTTCCAAGCTCTTATTTTCTTCCTCGTTTATAACTTTTACCGGCTTGGCCCCACTTTGATTTTGCCTGAAATGAATGTGTCCTGGTTTTCATTTGTAAAATGTTGGAAAGTACATGCTACAGTAGAGTCTCACTTATCCAACATAAACAGGCCGGCAGAACATTGGATAAGTGAATATGTTGGTTAATAAGGAGGGATTAAGGAAAAGCCTATTAAACATCAAATTAGGTTATGCTTTTACAAATTAAGCACCAAACATCATGTTATACCACAAATTTGACAGAAAAAGTAGTTCAATACACAGTAATGCTATGTAGAAATTACTGTATTTACGAACTTGGTACCAAAATATCATGATGTACTAAAAACATTGACTACAAAAAAGCGTTGGATAATCCAGAACATTGGATAAGCGAGTGTTGGATAAGTGAGACTCTACTGTATCTACTTCCTATCTTTCTAGGTAAAGCTCAACATGATCAAGAGTCAGAAACCTCAGAAGGACTTTGGAAGTTGGTCTAGTTCAGTGGTTCTCAACTTGTGGGTCCCCAGATATTTTGGCCTTCAACTCCCAGAAATCCTAGTATAGGTTGAAGAACCACTGGTCTAGTTCTTAATGGTTCTCATGGAAGTCCATGGTTCGATGCAAAGAAGCTGCAATTCTAGATACAATCACTGCTTCTCGAAACAGCTTCTCAAGCCAGAGAACGGAATCACAAAAATCGTGGACCCATATCTGAGGATTGCATTATCCTGGTGGTCTTTTCAAACTTTAAAAAAATTTTTTTATTGGATTTTATATTCATAATCATAACAGTACTACTCCCCTTCCTCTAACATTTGTCTTCCAAATCATCCTATATTTTTCCCTCTCTCCCTTACCCTCCCTCCTCAACCACAGTATATTTCTACTAATCTTACAGGTCCAGCCACAGGTAAAGTCTTTTCAAACTATATGATTTTATGTGCGTATTATAAAATCCCAGTGCTGTAAGGCATACTGGGAACTGGCAATCAAATGCCATGCTTAATGCAGGATGCACAACACAAGTTGCAACTACAGTATCCCTAACAGATAGTTGTCTACCCTCTATGGAAGGACCTCTGGCAAAGGTCTCCAACCAAAAGAAGGCCCTCACCTCCTGAGGCAGTCTCTTTCCCAACTTGAATGGTTTTTAGCACTACACCGTTTCTCTTAATGCTTAACTGAAATCAGCTTCCCCATCATTTCATTCCAGTATTTCTGTATCTCAGTGGTTCTCAACCTGTAGGTCCCTAGGTGTTTTGGCTTACAACTCCCAGAAATCCCAGCCAGTTTACCAACTGTTAGGATTTCTGGGAGTTGAAGGCCAAAACATCTGGGGACCCACAGGTTGAGAACCACTGCTGTA
This sequence comes from Anolis carolinensis, assembly GCF_035594765.1. NCBI lineage: Eukaryota > Metazoa > Chordata > Lepidosauria > Squamata > Anolidae > Anolis > Anolis carolinensis. The sequence goes on along the minus strand of NC_085845.1, from coordinate 200,232,804 downwards.
TCTGGAGCAAGAGATGACAGGTCTTCTCATCTTCATAATGGTTCCTCAGATGTTGTCAAGTTCTTTCTTCATACTCACTGTCATCTTCTCTTCGCTTCCAACTTATCCTTACAGCACTTGGTTTCCAGGCTCCACAACAGTCTTGTTGTCCTTCTGTACATATATTCCGATTTCTCAATGCCTTTCTTAACATCTGGTTTCCAGAACAGGACACATTAGTCCAGATGTTGCCCAACCAACTATTATTTCTCATGATCTGCACATTAAGCTTTTACTATCATTTAAGTGTGGCTTTTTAGTAGCTGAATCATGTCTTGGCTCACATTCAACCTGTGATATGGTGAGGACATTTAGGTCCTCTACACATGCGCCACTGCCAAGTCTGGTTTCCCCCACTGTATTCTATGCACATACTTCTTGTTTTCATCTCATTTTTGTGCCTTTGATTTTTCCCCCTTGCCATGGGATCCTTTCAACTTTCTTTGGGTTTTCTGAAATCAGTTTTGTCTTCCATTTTCACATTTGTTGAGAAAAGTTGGCACATATGTTTCCTGCCACATTCACTTCAATGATTAGCACATCCTTGTTGGTCTGGTCCAAGTCCATGATAGCAGGCCTCATTTCCTGAAAGATGACACTGTCAGCAATGGAAAGCAAGAATGTATTGGAAATTCCAGTCTCAGTACAGTGAGATTTCCATCAAATTGCCCAGATAATTGAAGTCCCCCTGATGTCTATGGCTCTTTGAACAATTTTGTCTTCTATTTCATGGAAACATTGCCGATAATCTTCCAGTTGGAGTGGTCTCGTCTGCACAGCCACAGTCCTCATACAGTAGAGTCTCACTTATCCAACACTAGCTTATCCAATGTTCTGGATTATCCAACGCATTTTTGTAGTCAATGTTTTCAATATATCATGATATTTTGGTGCTAAATTCGTAAATACAGTAATTACTACATAGCACTACTGCGTATTGAACTACTTTTTATGTCAAATTTGTTGTATAACATGATGTTTTGGTGCTTAATTTGTAAAAGCATAACCTAATTTGATGCTTAATAGGCTTTTCCTTAATGCCTCCTTATTATCCAACATATTCGCTTATCCAACATTCTGCTGGCCCGTTTATGTTGGATAAGTGAGATTCTACTGTACTTCCATTTCTCCCTTCTTCTCTTTAACCAGAGGTTTTCAACACAGTTTCCCACATTTAGATTCATGAATTCCCAAATAAATGTATATATTCCATACATGTACTGCTACTTTCCATTCTTTTGGGTCTCTTCCTTTTGAACAAGTTATAATCTTCCAGCCGTGGCAGTGTAATCTTGAATCTTATCCCATCAGGTATCAGTGACAGCTAACAGACATATATTACCTTCTTGTTGTTCAAAGTCCCGATTCATCATCCGCCCATACCTTGGTATGTAGAGATGCTGGAGGGCTTTCAATTGCTGTGATTTACATTTGTGATTCCTTTGAATTTCTCATCAAATTCCCAGAAAGCTGTCCTGTTTTCTACTGTATGTCACGCTCTCTTCTGAGTAATACTTGGCTCTCAACAGAATACAGAGTTTGCCGAAATCGCGCTTGGTCTTGGAAAGCCAGTGAGGTATAAACCCATGTTTGGTTAGGTGTTTTTCATGAAATGGTCCCAAACCCCATATCTCTCCTGATGACAACATCCAGGTGTGCAATAAGCAAGGCACTTCCAATATCATAGAAGGATACTGTTGGAAGGACATCAAAGGCTCTTGTCAGTTGAGGAATCCACAGCAAAATCATCTGAGAGGTGGCCTTGTTTACCTCCAATTATCCTGATTCTGTATAGTTCCAATTAGTCCTCAGTGATCTGACCTTTTTCAGCTACTTTTTAAATGCCCCTGTTTCTGTCTCCTTCTCCCTCTTTGTCCTCATCTTACTTTAATTGCTTCAAACTGGGCTTCAGTAATTTGAACTTAGCAGTTAAGAGAGGAGAGGACGAAATCTACTAAGTAGTGGTCATGAATACAAGACAGGTCCTCCAAATTACATTTCTGGGCATCAGATACCTGGGTGGCTGTGGTGGTGCAATGGATTAAATCCTTGTGCCAGCTAGACTGCTGACCTGAAGGTTGGATTGCTGACCTGAAGGTTTTCAGTTCAAATCCATGAGACGGAGTGAGCTCCTGTCTGTAAGCTCCAGCTTGTGGGACATGAGAGAAGCCTCCCAGCAGAAGGGTAACATATCCCGGCGTCCCCTGGGCAACATCTCTGTAGATGGCCAATTCTCTCACACCAGAAGCAACTTGCATTATGTTTTTAAGTCACTTCTGACACGATTGGGGAGAAGGAGGAACATTCTACCAGTGATGAGAACAAAGCTGAATGATGTTTCCATCAGGCTTTGGTGAGTCAGGCCAGCAGAAGTTACTTAATTAAGTGTAAGTTGTAACAGGAGTCTAGCCAAAGTGTTACTCTTGGAGATACTATCAGCATGGATCTGAAATGTATGGGAGATTTAACTGTTGAAGGCAGGCCTCATATCAGAGGACAAGGACAGTATTTCCAATATCCTCTTGTTGCCAGTGCAAGGCAGCTTTTGTAGAACACCCCATTCAATCATTATCTGTCCATCAAAGCTTCTTATACAAGCAAAACTTCTCACAGGGTGGGAGAAAGACACAAGACTGCTTGTAATGCAACTACATTAAGAATAAGAAGGAGACTGAAGAATTTAAAAACTTCTTCAATAAGACCTAATACACGTTCCAACAAACTTCTAATTGTCTTGAGTTCAGGTTTCCTTTTTAAAAGCATAGCAGCTGAATGCTATACCCCCAAAAGGCAATGTCTGCTGGCATATTCAAAATAATGCTACTGTGTACTTGGATTACATTCATGGCAGGAGGGTGATACAGCTGTATTCTGCACCTGGGAAATGCAGATGTGCCTGAAGCAAAGGTTTTTCCCAGGTAGGAAACAGAAAGAGCACGAAAGAGGAAGCAGGGCTTCATTAGCGCTGAATGTAGGAAGGCTGGCTTTCGGAGAAGATGTGCTCTCTTCTTACAAGCTGGACGCTTTAAAAATGTCTGGCTTCTTTCAGCAAGTCTACCCTCTCCAGTTTTCCTATATCACCACACTGAAAACAACAATGGGATAGTGTTGTTTACTTGTTCAGTTGCTTCCGACTCTTGGTGACATCCTGGACCAGCCCAGGCCAGAGCTGCCTGTTGGCTGTGGCCACCCACAGCTTCTTCAAAGTCAAGCCAGTCACTTCAAAGATGCCATCCATCCATCTCATCCTTGGTCGGCCCTCTTCCTTTTTCCTTCCATTTTCCCCAGCATCATGATCTTTTCCAAGCTTTCCTGTCTTCTCATGATGTGGCCAAAATACTTCAACTTTGCCTCTAATATCCTTCCCTCCAGTGACATTATTTCCTGGAGGATGGACTGGTTGGATCTTCTTGCCAAGGTCCAAGGCACACTCAGGATTTTCCTCCAGCACCAGAGTTCAAAAGCGTCTCTCTTCCTTCGCTCAGGCTTCCATATGGTCCAGCTCTCACATCCATAGGTTATTATGGGGAATACCATTGCTTTCACTATGCAGACCTTAGCTGCCAGTGTGATGTCTCTACTCTTCACTATTTTATCGCGATTGGACATTGCTTTCCTCCCAAGAAGGAAATGTCTTCTGATTTCCTGGCTGCAGTCTGCATCTGCAGTTATCTTTGTGCCTAGAAATATAAAGTCTGTCACTGCCTCCACGTTTTCTCCCTCTATTTGCCAGTTATCAGTCAGTCTGGTTGCCATCATCTTGGCTTTCTTGATGTTTAACTGCAGCCCGGCTTTTGCACTTTCTTCTTTCACCTTGGTGATAAGGCTCCTCAGCTCCTCTTCGCTTTTGGCCATCAGTGTGGTATCATCTGCATATCTAAGGTTGTTAATGTTTCTTCCAGCAATTTTAACTCCAGCCTTGGATTCATCAAACCCAACACATTGCTCCTGGAAGGGGCAATACTTCTCCTCCAGTCCATCTGATAAGTACAAACTACAGTAGAGTCTCACTTATCCAACGTTCGCTTATCCAACATTCTGAATTATCCAATGCAGTCTGCCTTTTAGTAGTCAATATTTTAGTAGTCAATATTTTCAATACATTGTGATGTTTTGGTGCTAAATTCGTAAATACAGTAATTACTACATAGCATTACTGCGAATTGAACTACTTTTTCTGTCAAACATGATGTTTTGGTGCTTAATTTGTAAAATCATAATCTAATTTGATGTTTAATAGGCTTTCCTTAATTCCTCCTTATTATCCAACATATTAGCTTATCCAACATTCTGCCGGCCCATTTATGTTGGATAAGTGAGACTCTACTGTACATTATTACTTTGAACTCTGTTGAAAGCAACTGAACTAAGCAGAGAAGAAAGGAGGAAAGGTGGGGGAAGAGGGAAGAACTGGGACATTTCACAAGCAGCTGAAAAAGTGGGACAGTAAGGGGTTAATCTGGACTGTCCCTGATAAAATGGAATAGTCAGGGGGAATGTATGTACTGGGAAAGCATTTAGTTTCATTATCCATGAATAGGCCTGTCCATTCTTCCATGACTTTAATGGCTTGAGCTGCACTTTAGGTCTGCTAACTTCCCAAATAAATTATGTATGGCACAGATTTCTACATCATCTGGCATACAGTCAGATTGATCTTTGTGGAGCTTCCAGCAATAACCTGTTAAAGCCTTTGCATCCCACAGAACTTTTCAGCATTTATGAGGACCACAGACTTGCTTTCAGAACAGTCCAAGGTGATATCCAAATTTGGGCTGAAAACAAACATCTCAATTAGAATGCCCGAAGAGCTCAGTTCAGATCATGGTTGGAGTAGTTAATCTCTCTACTATTGCTGTTAAGTGCATTCAGTCTGATTCAGATTTATGATGTTTTCAGAATAGGGTTTTGTTCTTCCCTAGGACTGAGAGAGTGTGGCTTCCACAAATGGGTTTCCATGATTGACTGGTCTCCCAGAGTCCTAGTACAACATTCAGAATGCTACATTATGCTAGTGACCATAACCTATGGTTTTCCTGGCAGGATTTATTCAGAGGGCTGAGAGAGTGTGACTTGCCAAAGCCACTCTATGGTTTTCCATGACTGAGCAGGGATTTGAACCCTGGTCTCCCAGAATCCTAGTCCTACATTCAAACTGCCACAATATACTGGCTAGTTATGCGCTTGACTCAACATTTCTTATGTACAATCAACCCTCCATATATGCAGAGCTTAGGGGTACAAGAGCCTCATAGAGGTGGAAAACTTCAAATTAAAAAAATGCAGTTGTTTATCTGAGAAAATACTTCTCTAGGAGTCTTTAAATTCTCCAGCACAACTCTATAGCCAATTTCTGCCGGTATTCTCCCTTGGAATTTTTTGACCTTCCGATGAGAATCTATGATCATTGTTGGGCAGACGTTGACCACAGAGCTGCACTTGAGGACCTAGAAATCCTTAGAGAAACTTTTAATGAAACCTGTGAATAATCAAACCTGCAAAAGTCAAGCCCACAAATTTGGAGGGATGGCTGTGTTATCTATGTAAAATGCAAGGTTCTGTATGCCCATCAGATCAATGGAGCTGTTACTGATGAAGCAAATGGCAGATGCTGTGCAGATTTGAAACCAATAGCGCGATTCAGGAGGAAACTAGTTGACTTTAAAATAAAATGTATATTAGCTCTCTGTCTGCACCTTGAGGCAGATCAGCCTTTTTAAAAATGAAGCACTCTTCAGTAGATGTGCAAAGCATTTTATTACCAAGTTCTCTCTCTTCCCCGTTTCCTCTGAGGTCCAAGGTATGCACAACCGATCCGAGTGTGCATCTCTTTACCCCATTAGCACCCTCGCTAAGTGAGTGACTTCAGGTTAGCTCTATAAAGATGGCACCCTCAGGAAAGAGAAAGTCAACCCTTTGTCTAGCGATGAGCTCTCCATAAAAAGCCATTTTCTGTCTCCTGGCAACAGAGTGATTGAGCAGAGAATCGCGAATCGAGCTGAGGTGGCATCGCTGAACCCAGGGAGCAAAGAAACGCTTTCTGTGAAAGAGGCCATTCTGTTCTAAATTAAAGCAGGTGGTTTTTTGTCAAGAGCAAAGCTGGGCAAAAGGAGGAGGAGAGAAGAAAAAAAGACAGAAATCTATTGAAGCTTTTCTATGATTAGTTTTCAGACAGCCAGCTTTCTCCTTTGAACCAAACATTCACAAAGTGTGAATGCTGAAATCAGCCATGTCTCGGGACATACTTTTGAAGGGCAGGCTATGGCACCAGGGAGATCATCATTTAGTGCCTACTGAAATCACTAATTTGGCACCAAAATTGCCAAGAAATAAAGAAGAAGAGTGACTTTTTGAGTTCTGTGAGGCCAACCATTTGTTCATTGCAAACACATTATTCAGGAAGCCATAGGGATTACTATAAGTGGATGTCACCTCATGGTCAATAAAGAAATGAAAAATTTTACAAATCTAAGGGAGACTTGGAAGCATTGCCCTCCCTGGAAGAATTCTTCCCCCTTCATGACACATTCTTTAGTCCCCCCGATTGCTAGCACTGCAGAGAGTGAAAGGCTGGAACTTGTTCGACCCTAGGACTCTTATATTTGATATTTGAACTCTGTTGGAAAATTTGCCTTTCCCTTTGGATGCCTGAACCCCTATTTCTAAATGCTCAACTCAGGTTTTATGTTACTGCAATGCTAGAAAATTGGAGGCTGGAGGACAATTTCACAGGGGAGCAAAGGCTCTTATTTGGCAAAGCCCTGCCTGCCTTTTGTGTCTCCCTGTGGCTCCACTTCTTTCATATACAGTACTAGCTGTGCCCGGCCACGTGTTGCTGTGGCAAAGTGGTGGTGGTATTGGTTAAAAATTGTTGTGTAATTTTTATTTGACTTTACTTGCATTTTTTTAATTAATTTTATTGTAAGTTATATTTTTATTTATTATATTTTATTATTTTCTTGTATTATTTTTAGTTATTTTCTGTTATTATAGTATTTTATTGTATTAATTTTTTAGTGTTTTTTATTATTTTTTATTGGGTTGCTAGGAGACCAAGTTGGAGGAGCTTAGCCTTCTAACTGGCAGCAATTGGATAAAAGCAATTATTCCTCTCTCTCTAATTAGGACTTTATTTTTCTTTTCTTTTTGTTGTATCAACCTAGAGGCGTGGATGATGGGTTGTGTTGTCAATTTTCGAGGTTGGGGGGCCTGTAGTTTTGTTGTTTTGTGGGTCGCCGTGATGCCATCACTCTTTTATATATATAGATAGATAGTTGTGTAGACGCCATAGTCTTCCAGATGTTCTGGATTTGGCTCCAGAGGTCTGATCGTTGGCCAGAGAAGCTGAGGCTTCTGGGAACTGAAGTCTAAAACACTTGGAGGACTAGAGTTTGGGAATCAGCAGTGAAATGAATGATCAATGAATGATAAATACTGAGGAGCTCATCTTTAGTCTTCCCAGTAATGTAAGATTTAGATGGATGACAACATTTCTTTTTCTGTGCAGAGAATTGTTATTAACTCCTAAGTAGGGATGTAAACCTACCGGTATGTTATGCTTCCACATAAGAATTCTTTCATTTCAAGAAGATTGGGCTTACAATAATTTTAGGGTTTGTTTTAAATTGTAGAACTTCTTGCGAAAAAAATGTGTTTGCAAAACAAAGTGTATTGAGGCAAAATGCTACTGGGTTGTTGTGAGCTTCCCGGGCTGTGTGGCCATGTTCAAGAAGCATTCTCTCCTGATGTTTCACCCACATCTACAGCAGGCATCCTCAGAGGTTATGAGGTCGCACCTCACATGGAACATGGCCACACAACTCAGAAAACTCACAGCAACCCAGTGATTCCGGCCATGAAAGCCTTCGACTACACAAAATACTACTGTTGTTGCATGAAAACACTGGCAGAAATCCAGTGTTCAGAGGCTATGAGATATATGTTTACAATGACACGACATGTCTGGTGTGCTACAAACCTAGACTCCCTGTATCTCTTACGGAAGTAGTCTAGAATAATAATAATAATAACTAATAATAAGGGTTGTTGTATGTCTTTCGGGCTGTGTGGCCATGTTCCAGAAGTATTCTCTCCTGATGTTTCGCCCACATCTATGGCAGGCATCCTCAGAGGTTGTGAGGTATGGAAAACTAAGTAAGGAAAGGAAAGAATATATATCTGTGTATAGTCCAAGGTGTGGCAAGAGTTCTTTGTCACTGGGAGCCAGCATTAATGTTTCAGTTAATCACCCTAATTGGCATTGGAAATATTTTGTCCCTTGCCTGGGGGCATCCTTTGTTCAGTCAAGTCCTTATTGTGTTGGTTCCCATCTACTGTTTTGATTTTGGAGTTTTGTAATACTGGTAGCCAGACTATACAGAGAAGCCATTGACTACACATGAGAAGCCACTGAAATCCACAAGCATGTGGACAACTTCAACAGAAAGGAAGAAACCATGAAAATGAACAAAATCTGGCTACCAGTATTACAAAACTCCAAAATCAAAACAGTCCCAGTGACAAAGAACTCTTGCCACACCTTGGACTATACACAGATATATATTCTTTCCTTTCCTTACTTAATTTATCCATACCTCACAACCTCTGAGGATGCCTGCCATAGATGTGGGCGAAACGTCAGGAGAGAATACTTCTGGAACATGGCCACACAGCCCGAAAGACATACAACAACCCTGTGATCCCGGCCATGAAAGCCTTTGACAACACAAATAATAATAAGTTTATTTATATCCCGCCTCCATCTCCCCCGAAGGGGACTCGGGGCGGCTCACAACAAAATCGGATACTAAACAATGATAAAATAAAATATGAAACATCAAAGAACAATAATAAAAACCAGTAATAATATATACACAGCAGCCAAAAAAAAACACAACACGGTATTAAAACATCGAATTAAAAACAATGAGGTTGCAATAGCGGATAAGCAAGGTGCACATTATGAGTTACACATTTTAAATAGATAAAGTGCAATAGATTCATTTAAGATCACATCGGGTAGGGAGGAGCCCTGAATTAATATCAAGTAATCAGGAAAAGAGTGACTAGTACAAAAGGTCGAGGAGTATAATTGTAATTATGATGGGGATGGGGTGAAAGTCATGGCAAATCTCTTTTTGTGTCATGGCTGCCATGTCCTTTAGAAGAGAAGCACACAACCTCTGTGATCTGTTTGCTTAGGTCTTTGGGACAAAATTATGATCTTGTTCTCTTCTGCTGATGGCAGCTTCTTCATCCCTTGTCTTACCTTTCAAACAGCTGGGAGTAGGAGCTGACCGCTTTCCCCATCAGGCCCTGTCTGGCTGTCCGTTGCCGCCTCAGCAGAGAAGCTTCTTCCTGAATAAGAAGTACAAAGACATCGTCAGAACAAAATTTCCCCAAATTTGGAGGAATTGGGAAATGGCAAAGACACCTCGCTCTGAAACAGTAGAGAAAGGAAACCAGATTCCAGGTGGGAAGTTCCCCAAGTTCCTCCCTGAATCTCCCAGTCAAGACAATCAGTAGTTATGCTGGCTGGAGGACTCTGGGAACTCCAAAATAATGTTAACTTTCCAAGTTCTGGATCCCACCTGATTCAATGTGCAAGAATCCAAGATATTAGGGTGAAGGCTAACCTTAGAAAGCTTGTCACACAAGGGTTCTTTGGTCATTTATTTTGCACAGGTGAGACACTGCATGTGCCCTCTGCTCTTCTGCATAAGTGTGAAAGTTTCACCTGCTAATTTTCAAATAAAGTGATCGACAGAAAGCAATTTGATGGATATTTTGAATGTGGGGAGGCTGCAGAAGAAATGGTCAGCCACTGTTGGTGCTGAAGACCAGCACTGGCCTTGGTGGTCTGTATCCAGATATATGCCCTGAAAAATAATTTGGGCCTTTTAAAAAACAATGCTTCTCAAGAAAATTAAAAGTGGCTGTAAAAAAACAGCCACGTGAGCCACTGTGGCCAATGAGCCACTCCTTCCACACCCTTGAGTTAAAGAAATGGTTTCTGGGTCTTTGTCTTCCTATTGCTCCTTCCTCCATCCTCACCTCCCTCCACTGTAAGGAAAGCCTCTTGCTAACTGGTGGGTAGCGGATGGGTTTCCAGCTTCTCTTCTCCATTAGGAGCTGTTAGCTCCAGACCGTGGAAAACAAGGGATTAGCGAATTCTATGATGGTGTTTCCCCCAGAGCTGCCAGACCGGCTCAGCTGAAGTTCAGCATTATGAGATCAGCGTTCTAGAAGGCCAACCCACCCCTCCTGGCTCCACAAGCCTTCCGAGAGAGTTCTTCTCCAGCTTCTGGGAATGGTCATCCCGAGTATGTAATGCATAGGGAAATAAGACATTGTCTTATACCAGGCATGGGCCAACTTTGGCCTTCCTCCAGGTGTTTTCGACTTCAACTCCAACAATTCCTAATAGCCTAATTGTGGGAGATCAAGTCCAAAACACCTGGAGGGCTGAAGTTTGCCCAATAGCAAAACAACAAGTTGTCAACATACAGTAGAGTCTCACTTATCCAAGCTAAACGGGCCGGCAGAAGCTTGGATAAGCGAATATCTTGGATAATAAGGAGGGATTAAGGAAAAGCCTATTAAACATCAAATTAGGTTATGATTTTACAAATTAAGCACCAAAACATCATGTTACACAACAAATTGGACAGAAAAAGTAGTTCAATACGCAGTAATGCTATGTAGTAATTACTGTATTTACGAATTTAGCACCAAAATATCACGATATATTGAAAACATTGAAGACAAAAATAGCTTGGAATATCCAGAGGCTTGGATAAACGAGGTTTGGATAAGTGAGACTCTACTGTATTATACACAATAGTGTAATACAAAGAGAGGCCTTTTGGATTTGGATTTTTCAGTTAAATACAGTTTCTCCCACTGGTCTAATGACAGATTAGACTTCAGCTGCTTTTTGAAATAAACCCTTTCCTGCCTAAGAAATCACACATCAGCTGTATTCTGTAGCATCTTGTATGTGGTATTTATGACTTGCTTTTATTGTCTGATTGATTTGTTTTATTGTTTTGTTTTTATATTGTTCTGCTCGGGCTTGGCCCCATGTAAGCCGCCCAGAGTCCCTTCGGGGAGACGGGGCGGGGTATAAGAATAAAATAATAATAATAATAATAATAATAATAATAATAATAATAATAATTATTATTATTATTATTATTATTATTATTATTATTATTATTATTATTATTATTATAGCAAGCCTGGGCCATAAATACTTTCATTTTTGAGATTATGTTGCTCTCTTCTGAATGCCGACTGTATCTGTAAAACTATTCCTCATTAGAGACTCGTAAATAATAACATGCATGCAACCCTGTCTGTTGAAATATGCATAATTACTTTATTGTCATTTTGTGTTATTGGGTGCCGCTGGCGTATCTATTATGTTGTCTGTTATCACTTATTTAGGAATTTATTGAGTCCAATAACACTCGTGAAGAATCCTTTCGGAGTTCCCCGAAACAAAGATTTACAAACCTGGGGAACTTTGTTGACACTTTCCCATTATCACAGAGACTTTTCAAAAGACTCATTTCTTTTTCATTGTTTATCAACCAATTAATAGACAATAAGGAAGAGTGAAGATATAACTCTGACAGTTTGAACTATCTCCACAAGGAGTATACAAATTATCAATGGGACTTATATTCAAAATACTACATGTACGAGTGAATACAAAAACTCTGACCATATGAATAATCTCTGCTAGAAAAAAAACTGCATTATTGGGTATTGTACCATTATATATCTTTGTTCAGCTACTCATTTCTTGATTAAATTGACTCATATGTTTAAGTACATACGACGCTTCTGACCAAGTGCTGTATTACACTATTGTGTATAAGAGTTGACAACTTGTTGTTTTGCTATTTGGTATTTGTTATAGAGATCTGTGTTTCTTGGATGAAGTTTGCCCAAGCCTGCCTTACACTCTTTGTCCATCCAGCCCAGTAGGGCCAACTTGCTAGCCTTTCAAGGGATTATAAGTATCATCTAGTTGGAAGGGGGCTCATGGGCCACTGAGTCCAACCCCTCCTCAATGCAGGATCTTCAGCTAAAGCAGTGGTTCTCAACCTGGGGTCCCCAGATATTTTTGGCCTACAACTCCCAGAAATTCCAGTCAGTTTAACCAGCTGTTAGGATTTCTGGGAGTTGAAGGCCAAAAACATCTGGGGACCCCAGGTTGAGAACACTGAGCTAAAGCTTCCCCAGCAAGTAGCTCTCCAGCCTCTTTTTGAAGACATCCAACCTACTGGAGACACTTTAGCTTTCCCCATCACCTATACTTTATCCTAACTGGAGATGTGAATGGACATTTAAAGCACATGTTAAGTATGGGCAGTGTTGGTGGAGAAGAGGGGATTCTGGGAGTTGTTGTTCAAAAAAGGAACTGCCACATGCTTTGTGCTGTACCATTCAGCTGTGGCCTTTCCCCTAAAGTAATACAAATAGGCTGTATCCAGGGCATGTACCACCAATGCCTGGATCCAATCTCTCAAGGAACTGTTTTAAATGTGCAAAGGTACTCCTGGGCATTAAAGAAACCTGGGCTTCTAGGTTCAACACTAAGCCCAAGGTACACCCAGACATCCAAAACATATCTCCATCAATTATGCGAGCCTTTATTTGTGTATATGCTCCTATATTCACTTACACAGCTATGTTTGTATGCTGGATGATGTTTCGTGATGAGGCATCAGTGAAAACCCACAGCACTCTCAAGGTTGTTCCGATGGGAGGACAATACAAAGGGTGGGCTGGAGATGTTATGATTGATAGGTCAATGGGGCCCACACAAGAGGTGCTGAAGTTGCCTTTCACATGCAAATGGAGTGAACACCCATGCATTATTTGAGTTGTGCTACTTATAAATATATGGTGCAGTTAATATCCATTAGATCCAACAATGTCCTGTGGTATAGTGTTCCTTTGTTGTTCTAACTGAAGTTTCGATCTCTTAAATTGGGCTACCAAGATATCTACATATTTGGGCTCTTTTAGTAATAATCTACCAAATTGTAGAGCAATTCACTAAATTTTTTACTTCTTCCCTTCAGTGATTGCTAAGGAAAGCCGCATTGCTTTATACCAGGCATGGGCAAACTTAGGAATTGTGGGAGTTGACGTCCAAAACATCTGGAGGGCCAAAGTTTGCCCATGCCTGCTTTATACTGACTTAAGATGCATACAATTGGCCCCTTTTAAGGAAACATGGGCTTTAGATATAAGGAATCATTGAAAGCCTTCCCTTCCCTTACTTACCACTGGCGTCTTCTGTGCTGAAAGCTTTGCTGATATGATGGCAGCATAATTTTTGGCAGAAGAGTCCAAAAATTCATGGGGAGGTGGCGACGACGATAACCCATACATTCCTCTGATATCGAGGGCATTGCGTGCCATCTCTGGACCTTTTTAAAAAAGAGCACTCTTACCCAAGATGGTAATGTGTTTCCTGTCTTTACTTACTTTCAAAAAAGTAACCCGTTCAGTTTTTGGCCCCTTGAGGCAATCCATTCTACTATTGAATGGCTTTTCTTTATTAAGAACTGGGACTGCTCCTATGATCTCTCTTTTTCTTCCCTTATCCATAGAAGAGGGTTAGAGCTCACTATTTAGAAAACAATATCTATTCCTTTCCAACGTGCTTTCTGTTTTGTCATTATTCCAAACCTGGATGCCTCACATAGATGCATTGGAAGCAGGTTAGCACAACACACTCAGGCAATCTCCACAATTTAGTATGCAATGCTATCCTTTATCTGCCCAAAAGAAAACTCTAGTTATTTCCATTGGGCTGATACCTGGGCAGAATTAAGTATAGGATTGTAAATCTCATTGCAGGGAGCTTTGAAATGGGTGAACAGAAACTCTCTGAAGCTTTAGGTGCTCTTACTGCTGATTACAGGGAAAACCAGCTGATTCCTAATCCATCTAAAACACAGACATGTGCTTTTCATCTTAAGAACAGATGGGCATCTCGAGCTATGAGGATCACTTGTGAAGGAATCCCAATGGAGCACTGCAGCACACCCAAATACCTGGGAGTTACTCTGGACCATACTCTGACTTACAAGAAGCACTGTTTGACTATTGATCAAAAAGTGGGTGCTAGAAATAATATCATACGAAAGCTGACTGGCGCAACCTGGGGATCACAACCAGACACAGTGAAGACATCTGCCCTTGCGCTTTGCTACTCTGCTGTTGAATACACATGCCCAGTGTGGAATACATCTCACCATGTTAAAACAGTGGATGTGGCTCTTAATGAGACATGCTGCATTATCACAGGATGTCTACGCCCAACACCACTGGAGAAATTACACTGCTCAACAGTCAGAACTGAAAGGATCAAGGCATTGAATCTCTGGCCCATCCTCTGTTTGGATATCAGCCAGCATGCCAATGACTTAAACCAAGAAACAGCTACCTAAGATCTACAGAGATACTCACAGGAACACCTCAGCAAGTGGCAGGTAAAAACCCAGAACCTCAATCAGTGGCTGAGACCAGATGAGAAATTCTCTCCTGGGCACACAGAAGACTAGGTGATTTGTAAGGCGGTGAACAGGTTGTGCTCTGGCACCATAAGATGCAGAGCCAACCTTAATAAATGGGGCTACAATAATAAATGGAGTACACAATAAATGGAGTCCACAACATGTGAGTGTGGAGAAGAGCAAACCACAGACCACTTACTACAATACGGCCTGAGCCTGCCACATGCACAGTGGACGACCTTCTTACAGTGACACCAGAGGCACTCCAAGTAGGCAGCGTCTGGTCAAAAGAATTTAGCATAATGCCAAGTTTTCAACTTTGTGGGTTTTTTATACATTACTAGCTGTGCCAGGCCACGCGTTTCTGTGGCAAAGTTTGGTGGTATGGGAAATAAACTATTGAGGAATTGGTGGTAGTTAAGGTAAAGGGTAAAGCTTTTCCCCTGACATTAAGTCCATTATAAATGGGTTATATAGCTGTGTGGAAGAGCCTTGAGTCTACACTGCCATATAATCCAGTGCAAATTAGATAATCTGTGGAAGAGGCCTAAGTCTGCCTGTCCCCTGGGCTGAGTTGGTTGCTAGGAGACCAAGTGGGCAGAGATTAGTCCTCTAACTGGCAGCAATTGGATAAAAACAATTATTCCTTTACCTCTAATTAGGACTTTATTTTTCTTTTCTTTTTGTTGTATCAACCTAGAGGCATGGATGATGGATTGTGTTGTCAAATTTCAAGGTTGTGGGGCCTGTAGTTTTGTTGTTTTGTTGGTCGCTGTGATGCCATCACTCATTTATATATATAGATAGCTATATTCTCAATTCACTTCTGACACAATAAATAAATAACCCCATCATCACAGTAAGGCTACCTGAGATCCCTTAATTTTAGTAAAATGCAACTGTTCAAGCCTTAGGTTTCCAGGACTTTTGGCAGAATAGAAGACACACAGTCACTATGAAAACCTGCAAAAGTTCCATTAAAATGAAAAGAAACTATGCACATTCCTTTCAGCAGGGCTACTGCACAAGTGAATGGTATTTCTAAACATCATTTTGATTCCTCCCCATCACCAGAATGACAATGACTTGGATAGTGTTGACCACAGGCCACAATTATGCCATTTTATGCTGTCTTGATCTCTGCTTCCATCCCTCCCAGTGTCCCTGCTCTGTCCATTAAGAAAAACTCTTGGAGGTTCATTAAAAAAGGAGACGGAGAGAAAGGTTTTAATAGCTTCCCATAATATCAAACAACCAGCCTTCCTTATTACAACCTCATTGCAAATGTTCGAATCAAGTACCAACCCCGAGGCAAGTTTTGTTAGATAAAAATAATAATAATTTCGCATCATCCATAAAGGAAAGAGGATCTCTCTTTCCCAAAACAAGATCATTACACTTATTTGTAACACCTACAAATGAAGCTCTAAATGAATTTAATGAAGCACAATCAATTTTAAAGTTACTTTTATGGAGAGCAAAATTGCCTCGACTCAGCAGTCTTAATGAAGTTGCTGCGACTGGCGAGGAAATGCAAATTGATGGGACAGCAAGACATTACAGGCCATTAACAGGCCCTTGAAGGAAGATCAGATGGTTTATGGCAGAGCTCATGATGATGAGGCAAAGGCTCTTTCCTCCTATTCCTATTTGCCCCCCACAATGATGTCATTAAAAAGAAAAGTTTGGATTTTGTGAACTTTTGGCACATTTGCCCTAAGGCCTCCTGAAAAAAGAACTTCTGCTGAATCTCCTTTATTGTCCAACTGTAAATACCCAGAAAAGAAATTTCACCTAAACTTCCTGACTGGAACTGGAATAGACTGCCTTAGAGGATGGGGGACTCTCCTGCTTGGGAGGCTTTTAAACAGAGGTTTGATGATCATCTCTCAGGAGTGCTTTAGCTGTGGATTCCTGTGTGGCAGAGGGTAGACTAGACAGCCCTTGGAGTTCCCTCCATCTCCATGACTCTTCTTGGCCACTACGAAACCAGTTATACCATTATCGAAAGCATGGAACAATGCCTGAGAACTTTACCCAATAATGAAAAAAAGATCATACTTGCACCCCTTCCTATTTGCTTGATCCTTCATCTGAAGGGACCATGGGCCAGAAATTAGTAGACTTTTGCATATATAGCTTTGCCTATGCTTATATTAGCTTCATATAGACAATAAGCTCTTTGTATGAGCCAAAGTAACAAAGGACCTGTGTCCTCCCTTTCTCTTGAGCTGGTACCTTTCTCCAGAAAGTACCAAGGCCAAATGCTAGCTTGAGATCATCAAGTGAGATCATAGACATCACTTGTGCCAAAGAATCATAGAATCATAGGATAGTAGAGTTGGAAGAGACCTCATGGGCCATCCAGTCCAACCCCCTGCTAAGAAGCAGGAAATCGCATTCAAAGCACCCCCGACAGATGGCCATCCAGCCTCTGCTTAAAAGCCTCCAAGGAAGGAGCCTCCACCACGGCCCCGGGGAGAGAGTTCCACTGTCGAACAGCTCTCACAGTGAGGAAGTTCTTCCTGATTTTCAGGTGGAATCTCCTTTCCTGTAGTTTGAAGCCATTGTTCCGTGTCCTGGTCTGCAGGGCAGCAGCAAACAAGCTTGCTCCCTCCTCCCTAGGACTTCCCTTCACGTAAGAGGTGTGGAGGTGAAGAAGACCCTCAGTAATTGGTCAAGTTTAGATAAGCTGAGATATATATATACTTTGTTTACGACAAACCTTTTGGGGTGTACGGCTGTCCTGCCTTCTCATAGCTATGTGAAAATAAACTTTGCTTTTGTACTCTCACGAAACTGGATTCTCTGTCTCAGAACTCCTTTTTGAGATAGATTGTCTTACACATCTACTGCAGTGGTTCTCAACCAGTGGGTCCCCAGATGTTTTGGCCTTCAACTCCCAGAAATCCTAACAGCTTGTCAACTGGCTGGGATTTCTGGGAGTTGTAGGCCAAAACACCTGGGAATTCACAGATTGAGAACCACTGCATTATATCTTCTCCTTGGCTTCTACAAGCTCTCCTGTCCACCTTCTTCTTCCTCCTCAACCACCTCCATAGGGGAATTTCCACACAGGTAAGACACAAACAAGATTTTGTCAAATGTCAGCCCCATGGGGTAAAAATTCCCTGGTATAAAGCCAAAACACTGTCAAGTTTAGAATATGAGGAAAGGAGAGTGCAAAGCCTTAGAGGAGGAGGCTATTGTTGGTGACATGCTTCTCATTTCTTGCAAGCCAATAGGGCTGCTGATTGCACTTACTCATAGTTAGCAGCTCTGCCAGATCATACTTAATACCTGAAAGGAAAGAGCTGTCTGATCCAGGATCCATGAGCCTAGAGTCAGAAGGTTGTGACTGTCCCAGGAACTCTTCAATGAGGTTACACAGCTTGATGAAGGCTTCTTCATAATCATCTGTGCATTGAGGGGTGCATGTTTGGAGAGGATGAAAAGATTTGGACATTATTAAGAGCAGTAGTGAAGATCAGCAGTAAAGACCAGTCTCTTTGGGTGGGCCTATTCAGATTGTTTTTAAATTATAGTTTTTAAATGGTTTACTGATGAATTTTAATATGTTTGAGTGTAGGACTGGGCTAGTGGTTTCAAATGGGCACTCAGCCAAGGAAACCCTTTGGATGACTTAAGTAAATCAGATTCTTTAAGTGGAAGAGGAGGGCAAAGGCAATTCCCATCTGAACAAATCCTGCTAAGAAAAAAATTGCTCTAGTCTTACTATTCATCTCAGTGGTGGGAATAACACAGCTGTCCACAAGCAGCTGGATTACAATTCTTGGAAGTTCTCCGCATGGAGACATTGCTGGGAGTTGCAGTTCAACTGCCCTTGAGACCTTCACAATTTCCACCCTTGATTTATCTGCTGCCCATTTGCCTTCCAAAGAACCCAAGGTGGGATGCATGGATCCCTTTAAATGTATTCTTAAAACAAGCCAAATTAGGTTGAGGCTGGCTCAAAGCCTCTCATTGAGCTTGATGGCTAAAAGCAGGGCTTGAATCAGGTCCATCCAATGTTAGTCTGAAAGCACTGACTACAACAACTCACTGCACAAAGAGGTCTTGAGATACAAAATTTGCTGCTGGCTTCCCTCTTTAAATATCTTTTAGGAAGACCAGAGCTTGGAAAAGTGACCATTAGGCCTATATCTCTCAAAATTACAATTTTACCAGCTAAAGGATTCTAGAAGTTGTGGACTGAGAAGGAATGTGCCAATGCTCTATATCAGGGGTCCCCAAACTTTTTTAACAGGGGGCCAGTTCACAATCCTTCGGACAGTTGGAGGGCCAGACTATAGTTGGCCACCGAGCAATAAATAATAATAATAATAATAATAATAATAATAATAATAATAATAATAGCAATAATAAAAAAGAGGGTTGGAAGAGACCCTTTGGGCCATTGAGTCCAATCCCCCTCTACCTTTGTGTACCGAAAGCACAAGCAAAGCACCCCTAATAGATGGCCACCCAGCCTCAATGTTAATAATAATAATAATAATAATAATAATAATAATAATAATAATAATAATAATAATAATGGTTGTAAGAGAAGAAGAGACCCCTTGGGTCATTTAGCCCAAACCCCTTATGCCCTTGTGCCGTGGGGGCCGGATAAATGGCTTTGATGGGCCGCATCCGGCCCCCGGGCCTTAGTTTGGGGACCCCTGCTCTATATGGACAATGGAATTATTATTCCATTGTCCATATCAGAGCATTGGCATATTCCTTTTCAGACCACAACTTCTAGAATAACCATTTCATTGTCCATATCAGAGAATTGGCAAACTCCTAACCAGGTCCTGATGCCTGAGGAATGGGTTGCTTGGCTGTGGTTCTTCACATGGTTATTTGTACCATCACAAAGTGTCAGCCACACAAATAAGAACCTCCCTTCAAAAATTTGACTTCTTCTTTATGTGTGTGATTCTGGACACTTTGAGAAAACAAGTGAGCTGGGGTTGAACATCTCATGACCCTTGTGGACACTTTCTCCACCTCACTTGGGTGAAGGTGCATGTCCCAACAGCTCACTTCAACCCAATTAGTTAGGACAACCAACTGTTTAGCCATTTTGGCTGTTTACTTTAAGGGAAGATTGTGTGGTCAGCATTCAAGAACAGGAGACCAAGTTTCTGAAAGGTCTGACTAACCTATGCTGAAGACTGCATCAAAGAAGCCTGGACAGTCCTGGTTCAGTTTGATGTACATGTCCACCCTATTGACCGCTTCCTCGATCTCCGGCCGGCTGAAGAGCCCTTTCCTTCGCAGGTGGCTGGTATATTTCTCTTTGTCCAGTGGGATCAATAGGATGTAGCGTGGTTCAAAGTAGGAATTCTTCAAGCTTCTCACACCCTTTGAGAGAGAAGGTGCCAAGGTGGCTTTTGTTCACACGTTTTGTGAATCCAGGCTAACGTTGTTTAATCATGAACAAAAATTTACATCGACGCAAAAAAAAGGTGCTAAATGTTGCTTAACCAGTGATGTCAAGTTTGGGTCTTCTAAACTTTGTTGCTAACCAGATTCAAAAGACCTTTTTTCTGAATAATTTCTGTATGAAATTTGACTCCTGAACAATGATAAAGAATTAAAGACTGGTCTGCCAACGTTATTTTTTAATAAATATGTCAATTTATCCATATTCATTATTTCCAACACCTTGTTTAACCAACAATCTATCTCAGGGGTTTCTTTCTTCAGACTGAAAAAACAAACTAACTGGGACTTGATAAAAAATTATTTGAGAGAAGAGCAAATGAAGATGTTAATTTAAACAGAAGGTTGGTTAAACATGGACCGAGAGTAAGAAGATGCTGACACTAATGAGACAAGAAACAAGAAAAAGTAATCCAAAATTTTTTCAAAGTAACTATGTATGAGATGGAAGTCATTGTATATACCTTTTTTGTTGGATCCTGATTTTGCTCATTTTGGTGTTTTTTTTTGGGGGGGGGGGGGGGTTGGTTTAGTTTTTGTTTTTGTTTTGTTTTTTCTTTTCTTTTTGTGTCCTCTTTATCCATACATATATGTATAAATGTATCAGTCTTGTTTTTATTTCTATTTTACTCTTCTATTTATTTACTTATCTTTCTTTTGGACCTTCACTCTTCTTTACTATAAGTATAATTGTTCTCACACTTTCACTGTTCTGTCTATCTGCAATTTCCAATAAAAATTTATTAAAAAAAAGAATTAAAGACTGGGGCAATATAGATTAAACTCAAATTACCATATTTACTCAAGCTAATGCTCACCTTTTTTTTTTTTTGGCTAAATGACCTTAACAAAATCATGTTAGTGCTGAGTCAAAGCAAAAGGGGAAGCTGCTTCAGGAGCTGCACCTGGAGCTCCTCGTTGAGGGACATCATCTCTAATTAAATGGCCAGGGCTGAATGTTATGCCATCCTGGGATTTGCAAGTTTGGTGAGGCATCAGCACTCTTTGGCAGAGAATTCCAAGGAGACAGCAACTGTAATGCACACATTTTTGGCCAACTTACATTCAGCAGAAAATCCTTTTTTTTGGTTTCAGGGTTTTGAAATGTGAGGTGTGTGTTAGATTCAATGGCACATCGAGTCAATATGAGTAAGTATGTGGACAGCAGCATTTGTAAAAATATTGTGTATTGTTGTGCACTGACACTTAGGATGTATCTCATATTAGATACACCTGCTCTTTGTTCATAAACACTGGTTCAGATCACTGATTCTCAACTGCTGGCATTCTCCGTTCCTATGATGGCTTTTAAATTTATGATGGGTCTGCAACTTCTGGGAGTGAAATCTGAAATGTATGGAGGACCAGAGACCCATTGGTTTAGATCAGGGGTCCTCAAACTTTTTAAGCCGAGGGCCGGTCCACAATCCTTCAGACTGTTGAGGGGCTGGATTATCGTTTGGAAAAAAAAATACAAACAAATTCCGATGCACACTGCATATGTCTTATTTTTAGTGCAAAAACAACAAGAACAAGAACAATGAAAGAACAATACAATATTTAAAAATAAAAAACAATTTCAACCAACATACATTTATCAGGATTTCAATGGGAAGTGTGGTCCTGCTTCTGGCCAATGAGATAGTCAAGTTAATTAGGGTTGTTGTTGTTGTTGTTGTTGTTGTTGTGTGCCTTCAAGACTTTGGGTGAGCCTAAGTCTAAATTTTTTTATTTATTATTTACTGCATTTATTTACTACATTTGTATCACACCCTTCTCACCCCAAAGGGGACTCAGAGTGGCTTACAAATTATATGTACATACAATATATTATATTTTTAATATAAGATTATATGGGTTATATAGCTGTGTGGAAGGGCCTTGAGTCTACACTGCCATATAATCCAGTTAATATCTGATAATCTGTATTTTATAGACAGTGTGAAAGAGGCCTAAGTGAGGCCTAACTCTGCCTGTTCCCTGGGCTGAGTGGGTTGCTAGGAGACCAAGTGGGCGGAGCTTAGCCTTCTAACTGGCAGAAATTGGACAAAAACAATTATTCCTCTCCCTCTAATTAGGACTTTATTTTCCTTTTCTTTTTGTTGTATCAACCTAGAGGCGTGGATGATGGGTTGCATTGTTAATTTTAGAGGTTGTGGGATGTTTAGTTTTGTTGTTTTGGTGGTCACCAGGATTCTATCACTCTTTTATATATATAGATTATCAATATTATATGTATATACAATATATTATATTATAAAACTGAGGGCAGGGGCCAGGTAAATGACCTCGGAGGGCCGCATCCGGCCCCCGGGCCTTAGTTTGGGGACCCCTGGTTTAGAGCATCCTGAGGCACAAGCCACATGACTGAAGCAACCCATCTTCAGCTGATGCTTTGCACCATCCATGGGCTTAGAAGGTTGAAAGGACATTTGCAGGGAGGTCATGGAGCCATTCCACTCAATTATCTTTTCCTCAACATTCTTTGTATTGCAAAATACTAGCCCAAGCTTGTAGAGACCTCTTTTCTTTCGATGCTTGCTCCCTCTCCCCCTCTACCTCTCTATATATATCTCAACATGATATCCTTTCAAATATTTAAACCTGGCTATCATGTCCCCACGTAACCTTCTCTTCTCTGGGCTAAACATAGACAGCACCCTGAGCCAATCCTCAAAGGGATTCATGGCTTCCTGTTCCCGTTAATCATGTTCAGGTTGTTCTTCTCCAAATGATTTCCAGTTTGTCAATATTCTTCTTGAATTGTAGTGTCCAAAAGTGGACACCAGATTCCCAGGGAGATCAGATCAAACCTCCCCTACCTGAAATGTTATCTTATTTAGATAGTTACTTGTTCTGCTATTAGAGGAATGGCAGGTTTATTTATTTATTTATTTATTTATTTATTTATTTATTTACAGTATTTATATTCCGCCCTTCTCACCCCGAAGGGGACTCAGGGCGGATCACATTACACACATAAGGCAAACATTCAATGCCTTTAACATAGAACAAAGACAAGACAAACACAGGCTCTGAGCTGGCCTCGAACTCATGACCTCTTGGTCAGAGTGATTTGTTGCAGCTGGCTGGCTGCTCACCAGCTGCGCCACAGCCCGGTTTAGGCAGTACTGAGCTTCCTGTATCCATGTAGTATTTCCTATGTTGCTAGTACAGTGTTCCAGGGTTTTGATAGCCTTAAAGGAGTTCTCCAAGGTGCTGAACAAACTAGGAGAGTTCCTTTAAAACCAGGCATAGATTTGCTGCCCCACTGAAATGGGAGCCACTATCCAGTACTGCTGCATGCTTCTACTGTATTTGAAAATACTTTCCAAGATTTCCTTTTGTTTGGAGATAGATTATAATAAATTATGATCAATATTAGATGGATCTATACATGCAGACCCTGTAACTTGAAAAAAAATCCTAGGTGTTTGTGGCCTTCCCTCTCTCCCTCTTCTTTCTTTAAACATGGATAAGCCATGGATCCTTGGAGCGCATCTACCTGAAATATTTTTCTAGTTAGTTAGCAAATTTGTATGTCTATTGAGAATATATATGTGGATGCAGACAATAAACTCGTCAAGCATATAATTTAAACGTTGCCTTCTCACTTGCATTGTAGTGAAAATAGTCTCAGAGAGATATGTAAGAGATTTAGTACATTTCCCTCCAAAGCTCTGCGAGAGAAGACTGCCTCTTAACTCAGCCAATCTCATTCCTTCCCCCAAAAAGGGCCAAGACATAGGAAACCCCCCTAATCTTAACTGGACTCACTCCCAGTATTGGAGCCAAGCCAGGCAAAATATTTTGTAGCGCAGTGACTACAAGCTTGGAATATAGTAGGTGTGGGAAAGAATCTGCAATACCAATGATATTTAATACGTTTTTAATGTTTGTATATTTGTAGATTTTAAATTGTATTGAAATACTTTTAATGTAATGTGCTTTGAGTCTCCTTGTGGAGAGAAAAAGCGGTGTAGAAATAAACAAAATAATAATAATAATAATAATAATAATAATAAGGAAACAGACGAAACCATTGATCATATCCTCAGCTGCTGTAAGAAAATTGCACAGACAGACTACAAACAGAGGCACAACTATGTGGCCCAAATGATTCATTGGAACTTATGCCTCAAGTACCACCTCCAGCAAAGAACTGGTGGGATCACAAACCTGCAAAAGTCTTGGAAAATGAACACGCAAAGATACTGCGGGACTTCCGAATCCAGACTGACAAAGTTCTGGAACACAACACACCAGACATCACAGTTGTGGAAAAGAACAAGGTTTGGATCATTGATGTCGCCATCCCAGGTGACAGTCGCATTGATGAAAAACAACAGGAAAAACTCAGCCGCTATCAGGACCTCAAGATTGAACTTCAAAGACTCTGGCAGAAACCAGTGCAGGTGGTCCCAGTGGTGATGGGCACACTGGGTGCCATGCCAA
Organism: Anolis carolinensis; assembly: GCF_035594765.1. NCBI lineage: Eukaryota > Metazoa > Chordata > Lepidosauria > Squamata > Anolidae > Anolis > Anolis carolinensis. Next base: position 200,208,319 of record NC_085845.1, on the reverse strand, counting down.
AAGATCTCAGCCGGCATTTGGAAACAATAGACATTGACAAAATTACGATCTGCCAACTGCAAAAGGCCACCCTACTGGGATCTGCATGCATCATCCGAAAATACATCACACAGTCCTAGACACTTGGGAAGTGTTCGACTTGTGATTTTGTGAAACAAAATCCAGCATAACTATCTTGTTTGCTGTGTCATACAACGTCGTTGTGTCAATAATAATAATAATAATAATAATAATAATAATAATAATAATCGGCACATCTTTCAATTGCACTTTATAGAAAGTGACTGGGGTAGGCCCATATTTGAAGGAAGGGACCCTAACGCAAGACCTTTTCACACTGCACTATGATTTTACTTCAACTGCATCTAATGGTAATTTGATTGTAGGGGATTCTGGGAATTGTCGTCATGAGCCTAGCTCTGGTATAAACCTCCATGAGGCCATGCCATACAAAGGGAAGCTTGCAGGCATCCATATTCTCGGGACTCAGTGTTTATTGTTGCAACGCTTCTTCTTTCTCCATGTCTCTGTTCTGTTTTTGGCCAAAATGTCACTAGTGTCAGCAGACATTCCTATACTCAGGGAACATCCTCACCTCTATTTCCATATGAACGCAAGTTGCAAATCCTTCCCGAGCAATGGATTCAATGGTGTCTCGACCCAGTCCATAGTAGAAACCGCTATATTTAAAAGTAGCAATAAACTGCCCCTGGAATGAAAGAAAAGAGTGACAAGGGGGGGGGGGGGAAGATCCACTTGTACTTGGTTGGAGCTGCACTCCAACTGATCTTTATATCCATGGATATAAATCTGCGAATATTTCATTCCTGCAAGTCAGAATAGATCATTCTATCATTCTTCTCCTATGAATCACCAAAACCTGCAGTTTTTAAAGACGGAGACATATTTTACATACCTAAAAAGGCACATGGGAGGTTTGGGGTATAGAAAATGATATTTTCTTTGTTGAAATTCTTTGTAGGTCTAGCTATGGAACAGAGACAGCTTTGGTCACCTTGGTGGATGACCTACGCAGAGAGCTAGATGGGGGAGTGTGTCTCTGTTGGGTTCTCCTGGGTCTCTTTTCAAACTGCTAGGTTGGCAGGAGCTGGAGCTAACAGCTGGAACTCACTCCACTCCTCGGATTTGAACCTAGGACCTTTCGGTCTGCAAATTCAGCAGCTCAGCGCTTTAACACACTGAGCCACCGGAGGCTCCATAAATAAAGATAATAAATAAATAATAAATATAGAAATATTATTTTCAGAATAGGTGACTACTTTTTGCACAGAACTGTGATTTTTCAGTTCAGAAAACTTTTTTTTCCGAACAAAATATATGCTTGCTACCCCAAAGTTTCATTTTCAGCAGAAATCTGCCATTTTCTACCTAATGTTGGCTTTTGTCCAAAATGAGACCTGTGTTTTTGCCCTCAAGCAGAATGCTGAACTTTGGAAATTTTAATTCACCTAGGATTTTCTTCATTACAGTTTTGCAACACATGAAAACCCTGATTTTGACAATACAGTAAAGTCTCACTTATCCAAGCCTCGCTTATCCAAGCCTCTGGATTATCCAAGCCATTTTTGTAGTCAATGTTTTCAATATATCATGATACCTTGGTGCTAAATTTGTAAATACAGTAATTACAACATAACATTACTGCGTATTGAACTACTTTTTCTGTCAAATTTGTTGTATAACATGATGTTTTGGTGCTTAATTTGTAAAATCATAACCTAATTTGATGTTCAATAGGCTTTTCCTTAATCCCTCCTTATTATCCAAGATATTCACTTATCCAAGCTTCTGCCGGCCCGTTTAGCTTGGATAAGTGAGACTCTACTGTATTTCAAATGTTATTTAAGGCTCTTTTTTTTCTCTATTAAAATTCAAAAGAACAATGTTAAAGCCTAGATTTATTATCTAAGCTTACAACTGTGCATAACAAAGAATGAGAAGCAAAGTACTTTAAATTTTTGTTGAAGCCATTAAAAAATAACTAGGCAGATTAAGAATTATCTGGCATTTTTTTGGGATTTTATCACCCATGCAAACTATATGAACTATATGAGCCCATATATATTTTCTCTAGTTTCTGAAACCCTAAATCCTAAAGGGAGCTCTGATGGTTCCCTTAGTCCAGGCATGGGCAAACTTTGGCCCTCCAGGTGTTTTGGACTTCAACTCCCACAATTCCTAACAGCCTACCGGCTGTTAGGAATTGTGGGAGTTGAAGTCCAAAACACCTGGAGGGCCAAAGTTTGCCCATGCCTGCCTTAGTCCCATTCTGATGAAAGGCATTTGACTCACTCCTTACCGTATTCACCATTTTGTCAAACTCCTCCTGGGATATAAAATAATAATCCAATTTATTTTCCTCTCCAAAATAGGCACCCCTTGTAGTATGGCAGGGACTGAGAAAAAAAGGAGTGAAGAAACAGAAGACGGCATTTTAAAAAGAAGCTATGCAGATTCAATAGCCAATCCTTCGCATTCTTTGTGACAGAATTCAATTGATTCAATGTATGGCTCAGGCTGGGAACAATACACATATAGACACAGTTTGGAATTAAAAGATTATGAATGGGATTTGGGACAGAAAGGGTTTTCCTTCATCTCTTTTAAAATAGCAGAGCATGAAGTTATCCAATGAAAGTGAACAGCAGCAAATCCAGAACAGATGTTTAAAAATATCACTTTGTAAAACACACTAAATAGTCCATACGATCATAGAAATTTAAGAGTTGAAAGAGAGTTCACGGGGCATCCAGTCCAACTCCATTTTGCCAGACAGGAAGACACAACCAAAGCCCTCCCAATAGATGGCCAGTTAGCCTCTGTTTAAAAATCTCCAGGGAAGAGACTCCACTACATTCATTTATTTTATTCAAACTCCAAGAAAAGAGATTACATTTAAACCTTTGGAAGAACTTCCTAATGGTAAGAGCTGTTTCACAGCAAAATGCAGGCAGTCCCCAAGTTATGAGCAAGATAGACTCTGGGTTGCTGTGATTTTTCCAGGCTGTCTTGCCATGTTCCAGAAGCATTCCCTCCTGACGTTTCGCCCACATCTATGGCAGGCATCCTCAGAGGTTGTGAGGTCTGTTGGAAATTAGGCAAGTGGAATGATGTCCAGGGTGGGAGAAAGAACTCTTGTCTATTTGAGGCAAGTGTGAATGTTGCAATTGGCCACCTTGATTAGCAGTGAATGGCCTTGTAGCTTCAGAGCCTGGCTGCTTCCTGCCTGGAACCAAGATAGGTTCTGTAGTTTTGTTCTTAAGTTGAATTTGTTTGTAAGTCAGAATAGGTACAGTTTAAAGTGTGGTGCAGGCTGGTAAACAGCTGCTGCAATAAATCACTCTGACCATGAGTCATGAGTCATGAGTTCGAGGCCAGCCCATGGCGGGGTGAGCACCCATCAATTAAAAATAAAATATAGCCCCTGCTCGTTGCTGACCTAGCAACCCGAAAGATAGTTGCATCTATCAAGTAGGAAATAAGGTACCACTTATAAAAAGTGGGGAGGCAAGTTTAACTAATTTACGACCTGGAATGAGGAAGTGCCATCAGAGTGAATGATGAAGCAGCTGCTCCCCCCCTGTGGCCAGAATCGAACATCCCCTCAGGAGAAGGTTAAATTGCCTCTGCGTCTGTCTGTCTGTTGTCTCTGTCTCGATGTGTTTATGGGCATTGAATGTTTGCCCTATATGTATATAATGTGATCCGCCCTGAGTCCCCTTCGGGGTGAGAAGGGCGGAATATAAATACTGTAAATAAATAAATAAAATATAGATACAGTAGAGTCTCACTTATCCAACATAAACGGGCCGGCAGAACGTTGGATAAGCGAATATGTTGGATAATAAGGAGGGATTAAGGAAAAGCCTATTAAACATCAAATTAGGTTATGATTTTACAAATTAAGCACCAAAACATCATGTTATACAACAAATTTGACAGAAAAGGTAGTTCAATACACAGTAATGCTATGTAGCAATTACCGTATTTAAGAATTTAGCACCAAAATATCACGATGTATTGAAAACATTGACTACAAAAATGCCTTGGATGATCCAGAATGTTGGATAAGTGAGACTCTACTGTATCCTTTAGCATTTGATAGCATAGGGAAGGATGAACACCCATGTAGTGTTTGTTTTTCCTGTCTGTGCCTTTGTTCAGAAGATTCCACCTCACTTTCTTATTTATTTATTATTATTTTATTTAGAGTATTTATATTCCACCCTTCTCACCCCGAAGGGGACTCAGGGCAGATCATATTACACATATAGGCAAACATTCAATGCCTTTTAACATAGAACAAAGACAAGACATAGGCTCCGAGCGGGCCTCGAACTCATGACCTCCTGGTCAAAGTGATTCATTGCAGTTAATTGCAGCTGGCTTGCTCTCCCGCCTGCGCCACAGCCCGGGCCCTTTCTTTCCCTGTGATCACTGGATTTTGGAAAATTTGGCTTGTTGTGGAAGCAAGGATTATTTTTTTAAATGTTTTTTTCTGGATTAATGATAAAGCTTCAGTGGAGATATCTTTTCTTTATGATAATAATAACTCTTCCAGGAGTAAATTTCCCTTCCAAGGGGTAGATTTCTTTCACTTCTTGTTGTTTCACCCCCGTTCTTAGCTATGTCATTATATGTTATACTAGCTGTGCCCGGCCACGCGTTGCTGTGGCGAAGTCTGGTGGTATGGGAAATAAAGTATTGAGGAATTGGTGGTAGTTAAGGTAAAGGGTCCACTGGGCTGAGTGAGTTGCTAGGGGACCAAGTGAACAGAGCTTAGCCTTCTAACTGGCAGCAATTGGATAAAAACAATTATTCCTCTCCCTCTAATTAGGACTTTATTTTTCTTTTCTTTTTGTTGTATCAACCTAGAGGCATGGATGAGGGGTTGTGCTGTCAATTTTCGAAGTTGTGGGGTGTTTACTTTTGTTGTTTTGTCCGCTGCCATGATGCCATCACTCTTTTATATATAAAAGTTTGTAACACTGCCTTGGTGGAGCCTCCTTCTCTGGAGGCTTTGAAACTGGCTGGATCTGTCAAGGATGCTCTGGTCGCATGTTCCTCCAAAGCAGAAATGGGTTGTATTGGATGGCCCTCGTAGTCTCTTCAAAACTCTGGGACTCTATGCCACATCTTTCTGCTGGCTTCCACATTGCCATTTTACAGGAATTCCTCTAATACGCAATACAGTAACTGGGTATCAGGCTTTAGCCATTCCTGCCTCAACCAGGTTCTGGGGAAAGGGATCCCTTTATCCCTGACTGTGTCAAATGAGAACCGTATGAGAGACATGGCCTCTATAAAGCCTCAGCTTCAAAGGCTTGGGTTTTCTCCGCAGTTATAAATACACACATCTTGAAAGAGCCCTGGCCAGATGTCTTGAATGGCCTATTGCTCTTGGTATTATTTGAACCATTTAAGCGTGTTACGAGCTCCTTTCAACAGCAAGGTCATGTTTACATTCAAACCGGCCCAGTCGCCTTCCATAAAACACAACTTTTAACAAGTGATCTCTTTAAAATTTTAAGAAAGGAACACGAAAGCTGCGGAAATCTCCACTGAATAATTAAAAGGCAACTTTGCTTTATGGTAGCAATTTTCTGCTCTGCTAAGATTCTGTCATTCTGTTCTTCATCTGCATAAAAGTTATGAGGGAATAAAATGTGAAATGAAACAACAAAGCTCTTGGAAAAAAAAACCTTAGCGCACTTAGAAAATCCCCTCCAGTTTTCAATTATTTGGAGGTTTCAGCCAAGCTTTACAAACTGGATAATTTATTGAATGTGTGTTATATTCATTCCACATTCTCCCCTTCAGTCAGAAGTTTTCTTTTAAGCATTTAACTTACAAGGGATTTGTCTAGCCCACAGACCAAGTGCATTAAGATGGTTATCTAGAGAACTAAATCACGAGAAAAGCTTTATGCTGCAGGATCGAAGCTACAGAAACTCATCTATATAACACAGAGGTCACCGGGCAGGACTTCAGATGCTGCAGTTCATTCTAGGGTAACTTTTGGCACATTTGGTTATTGTGTTTCAGGAGGGCACTTGAGAAGCCTTGAGCAACCTTCATGTATGCTTAGACCCTACCATAAAGGAGGAACAATTGTCTGTCTGAAAGGAAATCAAGGCAAGAGATGAACAATGTAGAATTTGATGGCAGAAGAGTGAAGAAAATGGTGTTTTCTGAATTATGCGATCAAAAGATCAGGAGGATTTCTTTGCTATTACATGATCTGTGTGAGACATATGATATATCACATACATACAGTAGAGTCTCGCTTATCCAACGTTCTGGATTATCCAACGCATTTTTGTAGTTAATGTTTTCAAAACATCGTGATATTTTGGTGCTAAATTCATAAATACAGTAATTACTACATAGCATTACTGGGTATTGAACTACTTTTTCTGTCAAATTTGTTGTATAACATGATGTTTTGGTGCTTCATTTGTAAAATCATAATCTAATTTGATGTTTAATAGGTTTTTCCTTAATTCCTCCTTATTATCCAACATATTCCCTTATCCAACGTTCTGCCGGCCCGTTTATGTTGGATAAGTGAGACTCTACTGTGTGTGTGTGTGTGTGTGTGTGTATATATATAGTTGTGACATATTACAACATTTTTTAATCTAATCCAAGGATGTGAAAACTTTGTTTCATGTGATGCAAGCAGCCCTTCATCCCCCAATTCAATATATGGCTCGAAAACTGGCAAAAAAAGACCCCAAATCACCACAAAAACCTGGCAGTTTGGTAAGATGTAACTGCCACTACTTTCCTCACAGACACGAGGCACCACAATGCATTATTTGTGTTGTATTAGGACTCTGGGGGGGAACAGGGTTCAAATTCCTACTCACCCATTAAAATGTATTGGGTGACCTGGAGCAAGGAATCTTTTATCAGCCCCATAGAAAGGCAACGGAAAGCCTCCTCTGAACAAATCCGGCTAAGAAAACACTGGGAGAGGGTCTCTCTAATTGGAGTTAACTTGAAAGTACAGTAGAGTCTCACTTATCCAAGCTAAAGGTCCTCTTCTGTGATGAATTTGAAAACATGGCTCTTCCGCTGGGCTTTCGGTGAGTAATTTTGCTATATATTTCCGTGTTACTCCCCCCTCCGCATTTATGTTCTAGACTGCCCTACTTTCATGTGTCCCTGTCCACAATGGAGTACCCCCTCTGTCCCTCTCACTCCGAGTTTTATCCTTGTGTCCATGCGGCCTGCCCTTGTTTTACTGTTTTACTGTTTTTTTGTGTTTTTTTTTAATTTCTTGATGTAATGTCTATTATCATCTATTGTATTGCTTTTAATTGTGTTACGATATGTTGTTTTTATATGTTATTATATTGTACTAGCTGTGCCTGCCCACGCGTTGCTGTGGCGAAGTATGGTGGTATGGGAAATAAAGTATTGAGGAATTGGCGGTAGTTAAGGTAAAGGGTCCCCTGGGCTGAGTGGGTTGCTAGGAGACCAAGTGAGCGGAGCTTAGCCTTCTAACTGGATCTTTTGGATCTTTTTACTCAAATCGTGATTTTAATATTATTTTATATATTGACTTTTATGACTGTTTTTAATCATGTTGAAGTTTTATTGCTCGGTTTGTTAATATTTTATTTGATTTGTGTTATCGTGTCTGGGCATGGCCCCATGTAAGCCGCCCCGAGTCCCTTCGGGGAGATGGGGCGGGATATAAGAATAAAATTATTATTATTTATTATTATTAACTAGCAGCAATTGGATAAAAACAATTATTCATCTCCCTCTAATTAGGACTTTATTTTTCTTTTCTTTTTGTTGTATCAACCTAGAGGCATGGATGAGGGGTTGTGCTGTCAATTTTCGAGGTTGTGGGGTGTTTACTTTTGTTGTTTTGTCCACTGCCGTGATGCCATCACTCTTTTATATATATAGATTGCTCTGGGCGTGGCCCCATGTTAGCCGCCCCGAGTCCCCGTTGGGGAGATGGTGGAGGGGTATAAATAAAGTTTTATTATTTATTATTATTATTATTATTATTATTATTATTATTATTATTTTTGCCTTGCTCCAATATGGGGGGTAATGTAAGGTGAGAAGAGCAAAAGGCTGGACAGGAAAGTGATTTTCCATAAAAGTGGTTTTCTTGAGGCAATCCAGCCAATCCCCAAGGACTCCAGGGTACCCAAGCATCGGACTTACCTGTATCTGAAGCAGTTGTTGAACTTCCGGCACAGACGGTGGCTAAGCTCCCTCTTCCAGCACTCCAGCGGTCCAGTCAACACCAGCATCGGGTAGGGAGCGTCGAGGCTGGGCAGCGTGCTGCAAGCGCAGAGAGGAGGAAACCCATTACCATCATTCCCCTGCCTGCCTGAGAGATAACTCCCCACTTCCAGTTCCATTTGGTTCCCAGGGAGGCCTTTATGGCAGAAAATACATGCTATTTTAATTACTTGAAATATTTCAACACTGCCTTTCATGAGATTAGATTTCAGGGTGGCTTAGAACACGGGCATATGATTAGAAATCTGATACAACACACATTTAACAACTGCCATAAAAGACAACAAGTAAACAATACAGATAAACATTTTCAAGGCAGACCAAGAGATACCCTGTTTTCCCGAAAATAAGACATCTCCTGAAAATAAGACCTAGTAGAGGATTTGCTGAATTGCTAAATATAAGGCCTCCCCGAAAGTAAGACCTAGTGAAGTTTGTGTTTGGGAGCATGCCTGCCAAACAGTATACTGGAGCATGCAGGATCGGTAGATGTACATACCATAGATTGATGTACAGTAGAGTCTCACTTATCCAATGCTCGCTTATCCAACATTCTGGATTATCCAACGCATTTTTGTAGTTGATATTTTCAATAAATCATGATATTTTGGTGCTAAATTCGTAAATACAGTAATTACTACATAGCATTATTTCCTATTGAACTGCTTTTTCTGTCAAATTTGTTGTCTAACATGATGTTTTGGTGCTTAATTTGTAAAATTATAACTTATTTTGATGTTTAATGGGCTTTTTTAAATCTCTCCTTATTATCCAACATATTCGCTTATGCAACGTTCTGCCAGCCCGTTTATGTTGGATAAGTGAGACTCTACTGTACATGGAAATAATGCTCGTAACAAGAAATTCTTGATAGGATTTCACAGTTTGTTTGGTTATGCTGGTTTGTGATGACAACTACTGTATAGTATATAATAAATGTTCAATTTTTTTTGTTCAACAATAAATGTGAATTTTTCTTCATGGAAAAATAAGACATCCCCTGAAAATAAGACCTAGCATGTCTTCAGAAGCAAAAAATAATATAAGACACTGTCTTATATTAACCCTAACCCTAACCCTAACCCTAACCCTAATATAAGACACTGTCTTATTTTCGGGGAAACATGGTAATACCAGTGGGGGATATTTTTGGACTCCAGCTGCCAACAGCATTGCTAGGGATAAAGATTTATAGAAGCTGAAGTGCATATTGCTGGAAGAAATGAAGGTTTCCTTATTCCTGGACTGCACAAACGAAAAGTGCCTGGGTTCAATAAAGATATTTTAATCTGGCCTCAAGAAGACTTTCAAATTGAAACTGGCCTGCTTTATATCAGCTAATATTTAACGGTTGAAAACTGGGGTGCATGTGGTCAAGCAACATCAGAGTTTGGTAAAGATGGCAAAAGTTATGAATGAAGAACAACATGTGAACTGATAGGCTGCAGTCATTTGCTTTTGCTTTAGCTTACTGGGAAGGGCAAGATGCTGCTTCCTCCTCTTCTGCCCCTTCTGCTGTGTTATTAACTAAATATAAACTGTGTTTGCACTTAGCATCCACTGAAGTAAACTGAGAACAAAGGAGGAGAGTAGGAAGAGGAGGAAGAAATTAGGACATACTAAAAGAAGCTGAAAAGTAGGACAGTAGAAAATGAATTGAGCCAGTTGAAGGATATGGTATCCCTGTTTAGGATTTAAAGCTAGCATTCCACCGGCAAGCGAAACATCTATTTAATTACACCTCAATTTTAATAGTTTTATATTCATGGAGACACTTTTTCAGGTGGAAAGTGAAGAGCACACCCAACAGGCACAGGCCAGTCAATGAGATAATCCCTCTCAGCTTGGATTGACCCATCTACTTGGCTGGCCTTTCAGGATTTAGACCAGATGACATACAATAGCATCTCCCTTCTGTGGTGCCTCTTCATGGATGAATCACACCTCAAGAACTCACACATCTGTTGAAAAGCTGTGACTTTTATGTTGTCATAAGCACCAGCAGAGAAAAGAGCATGTCTGCCCAGGCCCTGTCCCTGCCATGGTTGCTATCTTGCAAAAATGGGAATGAAAATAACTCTGCTGTGTATTTTTAAAGATATTTGAGGATTGTCCCACATGTTGAAGTGGGAATGATTGTATATAGAGTTGTTTAAATGTAATTGAGTTATAGTGTTGCAATGTGAGCTGGAGATTGCATCATGCACTGTCTGCTGTCCACTATGCGAGTGTGTAAAGAGTTAATTGTGTATTGCATCAGATAGCAGAGGTGGTTATAAATAGCTCCTTGTGTTATCTGTTCTTCTCTCTGCTCTCTGCACTCTGTCTGTGTATATCGTCTTGAGAGTTTTCTGTTTGTTAGTAAACCTTTTGTAGATAGCCAAACAGGCTTCAGCCTCTTTATTGGTGCCAGTGATTCTTCGTTGATCTTCCGTTGCATGTGTGTTTATCCAAACCGCGCACTCTGACACCACAGGCCAGACCCAGCCAACATGGCTTAGGACCTGAAATCCAACAACACCTGGAGGCCCACATGATCCTCATTCCTGTTTTAAGGCCACAATTTGTTCCCTGAACCAAATGATGTACTCATCTGCTCAGTTAAACTGACTAGCCTCCTTTCCCACATCACACAGACAAAAGTTATTTTGAACTGAACCAAATATTCATATGATTGAGACAACAGGTGAAGTGAATCATCAACCATAGCTTTTATCCTAAGTTGGGCCATGAAATGTATTATGACAGTGTTCCCCACACCATCAAACTATACATACATTTAAACAGAAAGTTGCCTAGAAAACATTAACACAGTTATATTTAGGGTTTTTTTTTAATGACTGTCTCAAGGATGAGAAAAGAAGGCTGAAGAGCACAGATGGAGGGTTAGATCTTATTGACAAACCCTTTTTGACTGATTGATTGATATTACTCAGGACTCCTCCCTACCGTACCTAATGTGACCTTCAATGATTCTAATGCACTTTATCTATTTATGAATTTGTTACCCATAATGTGCACCGTACACTTGGCTTATCCACTATTGCAACCTCATTGTTTTTAACCTGATGTTTTAATTCTGCGTTGTGTTTTTTAACTTATTGTGTATATTTTTAATTGGTTTTTGTTTTTGTCCTGATGTTTTATATTTTATCATTGTTTGTATTTTGATTTTGCTGTAAGCTGCCCCGAGTCCCCTTCGGGGGAGATGGAGGTGGGATACAAATAAACATATTATTATTATTATTATTATTATTATTATTATTATTATTATTATTATTATTATTTGTCAATGGCTTTGTGAGTGCTCCTTCTCTGGTCTTGGCAAACCATGAGGTAAACATCGACAAAAGGATGGGTAGCTATTTTGCCTGCCGTGGGATGCCAGCCTTCTGAAGAGAGGAAGCCAAAAACAAGCCTCAGGAAGCCACAGTTGCAAGCACTCACTGCTCTCTGGAGAGATCTTAACCATCACTGGGAACTGAGAGAGGTTTTTTTTTATCTCTCATTTATGGTGTGAATGGCCATCTGCTCTGACAGATTGTTTAAAAGGAACGGAGCGGTGGGCAATCTGTCTTGGAGCGCCGAGGTGAGTGACTAACTTCATTTCATAATCTGCTCAGCCAAGCAAGATTTGCCTAATTTCCATTCTGACAGCCGTAGCGTTGTCTACAACGCAACCACTGAATGAGTGAAAGTAGGAAGGGCAGGAGAGGCTGGCTTGCAAGAGCTTTACTTGAGTGCCATCTCCAGGCCTGAAAGAGAACTGGGAATAGGATTACCTGTTGAAGATCCACTGGGGCTGCTTCATGCTGTACATGATGTGGGTCCTGTGGTCCTGGACGGCCACCAATTCGGGAGGAGTGTCATACTTGTTCACAGCTGCAACCTGCTCCCCGTAATTAAACAGGAAAGTGATCAGAACTAATATGTTCATTCAAATAGCAGTGACAAAAGAGGTTTAGGTTAGAATTTCCTCCAAGGACCATTCAGTCCACCTCCTTTCTGCCATACAGGATAACACAATCCAAGACCTCCCAACAGATGGCCATCCTGCCTCTGCTTAAAAATCTCCAAAAAAGGGAAAGTCCACCACACCCCAAGGCAGAATATTCCACTATCAAACATTTCTTGCCATTGGGAAGATTGTTCTCAGCCTGCTCTTAGGAGTTGTTAAAGAGTATTTTAATGAGCTTTTAAAATGTTTTTTAGCTTTGTATTAATTTGCTTTTATTTGTCCATCTTCCTTGGTCCCAAGTGAAAGGGGAGAAGAAGGACAAAAAAACGGGCAGGTTGCTTCCTAAGTTTTCCAAAAAGCCATCACATTGTCACCCAAAATTTTATTATGATTGCATTGTAACTCTACATTTTGATTCATATCTTGGCTCCTGAAAGGGCTCAATACTTTTTTTCTCTTCCTTTAATGAAAACTTATAATATGGGCCAGCTGGTGGTGCAAATAGACTTCAGGTGGAATGTCTGGATCTCGCTAACAGTGCAATACAAATAATTGATCTGATGTAGTATAATGATATTCTTGGCCTGCTGCTCTCACTAGAGATTCAGGTAGTCTTGGGACTTGTCTACAGCAGCCCTATAAACTTGGGTGGACCAGATGTCAATTGGGGATATCCAAACAATGTCCAGGGATGACTTCTCCTTAACATGGGGTAAACTGGGCTGAACTGATTTACTTCAGAGTAGGCCCGCACTTCAGGTACAGTCCGAACAGCAGACCAGTTCTAGTGTGAACCGGTCTGCTATCAAAATGGGCCAGTACCACCATCTCCTTTTCTCTGCTCTTGGCAGTGCAGAGAAAAGGGGCTGGATCAGGGCCATGTCACACCTGTTACTGCAGAAGATGGATGGAGAGCTCCTGGCACCGCCAGTCATCTTCTCCCTGGTAGTATGGCTACCTTTCCTAATGTTTGCAAAGACACCCAGTTCTTCATAACTCTTCAACCATCTGCCGCATCTATGTGAATAACAGGAAATATAAAGGTGACAGTCCAGCTGGACTGCTGTTGGTTGGGGTGGAGCTCCTGAACACCTTTACAGCATCCAGGACCATACATAAGCAGAAATGGACCTACATTTTGTGGTAGATGCAGATGAGCTCTATGGGCTTTTACCATTTAGCCCGGTATGAGAATTACCGCTTTATCTGAATATAGTTGACCTAGTAACCTCCTACCTAGGCTGTGGCCCCCCGCTTGTGGAACTCACTGCCCATTGAAATCAGGCAAGCCCCCACCCTTTTAGCCTTCAGGAAAGATTTAAAAACATGGCTCTTCCGGTGTGCTTTCGGAGAGTAAATGTTCCTTTGCTACTCCCCCCAACATTTATCCTCTAGACTGTTTCACTATCTGATGTCCCTGTCCCCCGAGGTTTTTATTCTGATCCCGTTCTCACCCAGAGTTTTAAGTTAGCATTCATGCGGCCCGCCCTTGTTATACTGCTGTTTTGATCTTATGTTGTACTGTTTATTTTTATTTATTGTATTATTTAATTGTATTATGTTCTGGTTATATTGTATTGTCCTGGGCAAGGCCCCATGTAAGCCGCCCCGAGTCCCCGTTGGGGAGATGGTGGCGGGGTATAAATAAAGTTTTATTATTATTATTATTATTATTATTATTATTATTATTATTATTGACACAACGACGTTGTATGACACAGCAAACAAGATAGTTATGCTGGATTTTGTTTCACAAAATCACAAGTCGAACACTTCCCAAGTGTCTAGGACTGTGTGATGTATTTTCGGATGATGCGCGCAGATCCCAGTCGGGTGGCCTTTTGCAGTTGGCAGATCATAATTTTGTCAATGTCTATTGTTTCCAAATGCCGGCTGAGATCTTTTGGCGTGGCACCCAGTGTGCCCATCACCACCGGGACCACCTGCACTGGTTTCTGCCAGAGTCTTTGAAGTTCAATCTTTAGGTCCTGATAGCGGCTGAGTTTTTCCTGTTGTTTTTCGTCAATGCGACTGTCACCTGGGATGGCAACATCAATGATCCAAACCTTTTTCTTTTCCACAACTGTGATGTCTGGTGTGTTGTGTTCCAGAACTTTGTCAGTCTGGATTCGGAAGTCCCATAGTATCTTTGCGTGCTCATTTTCCAATACTTTTGCAGGTTTGTGATCCCACCAGTTCTTTGCTGCTGGGAGGTGGTACTTGAGGCATAAGTTCCAATGAATCATTTGGGCCACATAGTTGTGCCTCTGTTTGTAGTCTGTCTGTGCAATTTTCTTACAGCAGCTGAGGATATGGTCAATGGTTTCGTCAGCTTCCTTGCACAGTCTGCATTTTGGGTCAACAGCTGATTTTTCGATCTTGGCCTTAATTGCATTTGTTCTGATGTCTTGCTCCTGGGCTGCAAGGATCAGGCCTTCTGTCTCCTTCTTCAGGGTCCCATTTGTGAGCCAGAACCAGGTCTTCTCCTTATCAGCTTTTCCTTCCCATGCAATGTTTTGTTGTGCCAGCTGTCAGCTCTAGTTTGTAGTGCGGTTTTCTTGTACTGGTTTTTTGTCTGCTGTGCTTTGAGGAGTTTCTGATTTTTGACTTCAATCAAAGCAGGTTCTTCACTTTGCTTTACATATTCTGCCAGGGCATGTTCTTCTTCTTTGACTGCTTGTTTGACTTGTAAGAGTCCTCTGCCCCCTGATCTTCTAGGCAGATATAGCCGGTCAACATCACTGCGAGGGTGCACTGAATGATGAATGGTCATGAGTTTTCTTGTTTTTCTGTCCAAATTGTCCAGTTCCATTTGTGTCCAGTTTATAATGCCAGCAGTATATCTTATTATTATTATTATTATTGGGGCTGCTTGAGGGCTGGGAGACGATGCAGAAATACTTTAAATAAATTAACAAATAATAAATACAGAGATTCGGCAGCTTATTACTAGATGATCTTGACACAGACTCTTACAATCTAACCTCTATTAGAGGGCTGTGGGAAGAATGATTCATACCAGGATTTCTTTAGCTATATGACATTGGGGATTGACAGGCTCTCCCCCACAATGTGCTGGAGGCTGCCCTCAAGTTTATGCCCACGGCTACAATTCTTTGTTTCTTTCATTGGAACCTGTTGTAGGCAAGCAACCATGGACCAGTATTAGTCCACGGACGACCACTTTGAGCAGCACTAATGCACACCATATTGAGCCGATTGGAAAAAAATGCAGGATACAAATGGAATAAACAGATAATCCCATCCATTATGAGAAGTGTAAACAATGAAAAACACAAGAAGAGCTTTGTTGGACAAGACCAAGGGTTTATCCAATCCTATTCCCAATCAGATGGCTTTAGGGCAGGCCTGGGCAAACTTGGGCCCTCCAGGTGTTTTGGACTTCATCTCCCACAATTCCTAACAGCCTAACGGCTGTTAGGAATTGTGGGAGTTGAAGTCCAAAACACCTGGAGGGCCCAAGTTTGCCCAGGCCTGCTTTAGGAGATGCTGCAAGAAGGTCAGGACATCCTCCTCCTCCCTTTGACCCTTCCACAACCAGCATTATTTGCAGGCAAAGGGAATGTGCCAGATCTGGCCAATGCATGCTCTGCTCTTGTCTTCTAATATGTTCTCAGCAAACTCTCCGTGTAGATGGCACTGCTAAACTGAGACACTTGCCTTATCTTGCACCGTGATTTTCTTGTGATCCAGCTCTGTGAGTCGAAGCAGCATGAAAATCACCAGGAGCCAATAATCCGGGTGTTCCTGGTGGAAGGGTGAGAAATGGGTTTCAGTTGCCTTTCTGTGAAGAACATTTAAATTCTGCTCTTTCGGCAGATACACGAAAGCCTGTTTTGTCATACTTTGACACAGAATATTAGAAAGGCAGGAGAGGAACAAAGACGCAATCTGCTATTTGGCTTTCCTCTCCATCACTCCTTCCAACTGGAAGGAGCTGATCCCGAAAAGGTGGAGAAAAGAACACAGCAGAAAAGTAATAATAATATCAGAAACAATACATTCAAACCACAAACCAAAACTTGTCAAATTACGTTCCTCTGCATCTGAATAAAGAATTTTGTCCCAAGCTTTTCAAATGTATCATGGGTTTATGAATCTTACCAATTGACAGGGTCTATCTCATCCAATACTACCCAAACTAGTATGGCATTACAACAGGAGTGGCCAACCTACAGCCTTGAAACCAAATCCATTCCTCCAAGGGTACCAATGACAGCCAATGGGTGTTAAGATTTAACTTTATACTTGCAGAGTCTCAGCGCCTTCCAGTAGCTTACACCTGCTCAGTACTTTCAGTCTTCCAGTCTGCTTCCATAGTAGACACTTGAGCACATGCCCGTCCATTGTCAGTTTTTACTACTGTCTTTCCCCTAGTCTAGATGATATTACAGACTCACCACAGAACGTAGTATCTTGTCCTAGTAGACAGGTTTAATTGCATATAGACTTCACAACATCAAAAGGGAGAGGGGAAAATACACTGAACATGGTTCCTTATATACAATACATTTACACATAGTAATCCTTGATTGGTTACCAAACTAACTGACCCAACCCAAACTCAGGATTGCATCATTGACAATCACCTGGAGTAAGCCCAAACACATTCCCCAAATGATTCCCAATAGAAGCCATGACTCAATACATTGTAAAACCTAACAATGGGATATGTGGTTTGAGTGCTGGATAGGACCCTGGAGACCAGAATTTTGTCATGAAGACCCATTGGATGACTTTGGCCAAGTCACAATATCTCATAGTGCAGCTACACTGCAGAATTAATGCAGTTTGGACCATCACATAGTCATGGCTTAATGTTATGGAATCATGAGAATAATAGTTTTATAAGGTCCTTATCCTTTTCTGCCAAATAGCGCTGGTTCCTCGCCAAATTACAACACTTTCTACTCTAAAGATTGGCTTGCCTCCTCTGTTGCAAGTGTCACTAGATCTCTAACACTGCCTTTGCCTCTAATCTGTAAGGAACCTTAAGAGCTCCATACACAAACCATAAACCAACTTTGAGTCTTAGGCAACTTTTTATCATGTTCACCTCTATTTCCTGCCAATGAGTAAGACAAAGCAAGGCCTTTGTATTGTGAATGAACCTTCAAGCTAAGAAATACAAGGCAGATGAGTGGATCAACATTATTTTTCACTAGATGCTGAGACAAATCCAGTGAACAAAGAATCCTGGAATGAGCTGGGTCACATGCCCTGGCACGTGGTGAGAGTTTTATGATGTATCAAATGGCAAGTCACCATAGAATCTGTGATAAAAATGATCACGCACAAGGGCTCATGGCTGCTTTTTCTTTCACACCAATCTTTTATTCTTCCAATGGCTTGAATGAATTGAGGGGTTGTTATCCTATGACAAACGATTTTGTAGTGAAAACGATGTAGTGAAAAGACTAAAAATCCCATCTGCAACTGAATATTTTTCAAGGAAGTATAATAGAGGCTTAATTATCCAAACTGAAATTAGGCTGGAATATCCAATATAACAATCCCCATAATTGTGAATGAACATTGCAGGGACTTTTAAAGATGAGACAGTATAAAATATAAGCAGACACTAAATGGGAGATACAAATTAATAAAAAATAAACTTCAGATGTCTGAAATATAACTTTAAAGGGACCAGTAATTAACCATCAATGAGAAAATGAACATCTTGGCAGCCTGATTAGATGTGTTTCTTCAGAACAGCCAAGTCATGCTAAATCACTGACATCCAGACCTATTCTGCACTGTCTTAACATAATTGCCACTTCATTAAATAACTGAAAACCCTTGCAAAATAATTGGATAGACGTTTAAAAGGACCAAAACGCTGGTCTGAGCAGCTTTATCTAGTGAGGCTTAAACAATATGAGGCTGAAGACAGTCTGGTTGTTCATATTTGCTCCCTTTTTTACCCTTGCGTTCCATTTCTCTGTCCATTGCCTGTTGACCTTTCTTCTCTGTCTTCTTGTTATATAGCTACTTCCCACCATCATTCTTTAGACTTGGGACAGAGGTCTCTTTAGAATAATTATATGAATCTAATGACCAAAAATGCCCTGTGGATGAGTGGCTCCGTGCCACAACATTTATGCAAAGCATCTCTGATCTCCATTGACAAAGGTTTGTGGATTTGCCAAAACTTTTTCTCTAACAATTTGCATTTTTCCTCGCAAACAGACATGGGAAGCCCAGCCAACCTGTTATTTTTATTCCCTAGACAAAACGTAAGAACTACACTGTGCACAAGAGACATTTCCGGGGCCTTGTGCCAAGCCACATCCACACAGAGGAAGTCACAGAGCAATATTTCTTCCTTGGGAATCATCTCAAAGAGTATCTAAAAGCCATCAGAACAGAGATTCTGTTGCAGTTAATCTTCCATTCCGCTCAGGACAAGTTACAAACATGTGTTGTATCACCTGTTTTGCTGGCATTGACAAACGGGATGCTGTTGCTCATTCATCAAGGAGACTGTCAAATGCCTTGACTGAGAGGCAAGTTCATCTTGCAGCAATTGCAACCCATTCCCAAAGCAAAGGGGCTCAAAGGACATGGCATCTTTGAACATCTTCAGAAAGAGTGCATACCACAAAGATCATCCAGTTCAACCCCATTCTGCTAGCAAAAATACGCTCTCAAAGCACTTCTGAAAGATGGCCATCCAGCCTCCAAAAAAGGAGTCCACCATATAACCAGGCAGAAGATCCCACTGTCTAACAGTTTTTACTATCTGGAAGTTCTTTCTAATTCTTAGATGGCATCTCCTCTCCATAGTTTGAACAAGACTTGCTCAGAAGAGATTTGCCACTGCCTTCCTCTGAGTGTGTGTGCCTTGCCCAAGGTTCACAGACGAGGGATATAAATCTTCAAAGTTGTAGACCAACACTCAAACCACAACACTACACTGACACTCAGATTACTGGTTAACAGCCCTGAACATTCCCTTGGTTTCAGGTCCAGTAGAGTCTCACTTATCCAACATAAACGGGCTGGTGGAACGCTGGATAAGTGAATATGTTGGATAATAAGGAGGGATTAAGGAAAAGCCTATTAAACATCAAATTAGGTTATGATTTTACAAATGAAGCACCAAAACTTCCTGTTATACAACAAATTTGACAGAAAAAGTAGTTCAATACGCAGTAATGCTATGTAGTAATTACTGTATTTATGAATTTAGCACCAAAATATCATGACGTATTGAAAACATTGACTACAAAAATGCATTGGATAATCCAGAATGTTGGATAAGTGAGACACTACTGTATAAGGAAATAGTTATCTGAGGTGGAAATTGTTCTTGAGTATTTTGAAGAAAACCTTTCAGACTTGGAAGAGATCAGAAACTTAGGTCAAAGGTCCAATGTAGAGATGTACATGAGAGAGAGAGAGCACATGTGAGAACAAGTGTAAGACCATGAGAACATGTGAAAATGTGAGAGAGAACCATGTGGATAAAAGCTCCTTAGCTGACAAGGTTTGTCTATGGAGCTCAGATGTGGGGCAGAGTATCTGCTGCTTGTGGGATTGCCTGCTGTTTGCCTCAACATATATTATACCATGTTTCCCCGAAAATAAGACAGTGTCTTATATTAATTTTTGCTCCCAAAGATGCTCTAGGTCTTATTTTCAGGGGATGTCTTATTTTTCCATGAAGAAGAATTCACATTTATCGTTGAACAAAAAAAAATGAACATTTACTATATACTGTACAGTAATTGTCATCACAAACCAGCATAACCAGACAAACTATGAATCCTATCAAGAATTTCTTGTTACTACTATTATTTCCATGTACAACAATTTATGGTATGTACATTTACCAATCCTGCATGCTCGGGTGTTCTGTTTGACGGGCATGCTTCCAAACACAAACTTTGCTAGGTCTTACTTTTGGGGGAGGCCTTATATTTAGCAATTCAGCAAAACCTCTACTAGGTCTTATTTTCTGGGGATGTCTTATTTTAGGGGAAACAGGGTAGGTCATGGATTACTCAAGTAAATGTAAATGTATCAAGTATTTAACTAACTGCCTTTAAGATGAGTTAAATACTGCTCTTAATGGCTCTTCGTCATGCCCAGACATTGGGGAACATGGTGCAAATTTGCACCCTATTTCCACAATGTCTAGGCACTGAGAAGAGTCCGCAGCACTATGAAACTCAACACACTTCCATTGCCTTGTGGCACACAAGCAAGTCAGCTCCACTGTCACAGAAGAACATCAGATGCTCCTTTATGGACTATTATACTTTTTCTCCTATGGCCTTTCCTCACCTGCACAGGATTGTTTAACAGATTCAGCCCTCTCAGAAGAAGCAGGGATTCAATATATTCCAGCTCACCCAGCTCAGACACCTAGTTAAGATTCAAGGGGAAAAATAGTATTTATTAAAAAGGGCAAGCAAGGTGAGAAGCAGTCCCTGGCCAAAGGTGGTGGATCACACAATTCTTTGAGAATATAGAAAAATAATCTGAAACATACAGAGAGACAGCTAAACACAACACTCAACAAAGAACATGACACTGGACATGTAAATCCTGACCAAAGATTTCCATTTCTGAAAATAAATTGAGCTTTTTGGCTCTTATTGCTCAAAAGACAGCATGGGTTGTGGCCCTGGACATCTCAATATCTCAAAAGGCATTGTGCAAGATTTGTAGCAGATGGTGGGTGAAGAGGGGACTTCCATGACATTTATTACACCTCTTTTTTCCTTCAATTACATCCATTCCATGATATATTTATTCCATAGCTGCTATGATTGTATACAACAGCAATAATATTTATTTAAGTCTCACTCCACTCAAACATTTTTTTAACAAAACATGCACATGACTTTGGATTCTCTAATTTACTCTATATAGATCAAATAAATTGATCTGGATTCTAAGGTTTCCATAAGCCACGTGCTTCTATCTATTGCCAGGTTGTATCATCTTGTATTCTTAATGTGACTTCTCTACTTTTCACTACACCTAAACGCCTGAAGAAGGCCTGAAACAGCACAGTTCTGGAGAAAATAACTTTATCATTTGAAAAATGTGTTGAATTATAAAGTCTGGTCTTTTATTTGTATTATTATTCACCCATTTCACTTTTGTCCACAATGATCCAGACTCAAGACAACTAAAGAGAAGATTAAAAACAGGTTTAGATAAAGAGAAGAAAGAGGAAAAAAACAGATGAAGAGTTAACATGTTAAAACATCATTAAACAAATGATATTAAAAAATCCCTTCATTAAAAAGAACAGTGGCAACTGGTCTTTTCATTCAGCAGCCAGGCAATTGGGAAAAGCCCACCTTAGAACAATGAGGTGGAGTCCAGCCTTGTTTTTCTTACTAATTTAACGGCCTGGGAGCAGCCACCAAGGAGGGTTTTAATAATATCATATAACAACAACAACAACAACAACAACACCATTAATATACCGTATATAGTTGAGTATAAGCTGACCCGAATATAAGCTGAGGCACCTAGTTTTACCACAAAAAAACTGGGAAAACATTGACTCCAATATAAGCCAAGGGTGGTAAATTTCAGAAATAAAAATAGATACCAATAAAATTACATTAATTGAGGCATCAGTAGGTTAAATGTTTTTGAATATTTACATAAAGCTCAAATTTAAGATAAGACTGTCCAACTCTGATCATATCATTATTCTCATCTTCTTCAATGTAAATGTGCTTATGTATCCTTTTAATAATAATAGAGTAAAATAATACATGTAATAATAATAATAAATACAGGAAAATAATACATGTAATAATAAATACAGGAAAATAATACATGTAATAATAATAAGATCAGAGTGAAATAATAAATGTATTAATAATAATAAAAATAGAGTAAAATAAATGTAATAGTAGCAACAATAATAGAGAAAAATAATAACTGTAATAAGACCAATAATAATAGAGAAAAATAATTAATGTACCATATATTCTTGAGTATAAGCTGACCCAAATATAAGTCAACCAGGACCCTCACTCAAGTATAAGCCGAGGGGGGGCTTTTTCAGTCTTAAAAAAGGGCTGAAAAACTAGGCTTATACTCAAGTATATAAGTACTTAATTTATGTTCCACTCTATCTCCCTGAGGGGACTCAGAGCGGATTGCAGAACACATATACGGTAAACATTCAATGCCATTATACAATTAACAAGGACAGACAATACATAAACAGAGATAAAGTCTTTTCCCATCTTTTCCATTTCCAGCATCTGGAAACTGTGCTTGACTGGCCACGACAGGGTGCTGTTGCTCCATTTTCCATGCCAAGGAGCTTTGTCATCCTTATACATCCTCCCAATTGAATCACCAGCATGTCCTTATGGATGCCTTTTATTACCTCCCCACTTAAAGCAGTACATATTTATCTACTCACATTTCTGTTTTCGATCTGCTAGGTGGGCAGGGAGCTGGGGCTGACAGCGGGTGTTCACCCCGGCCCAGGCTTGAACTGCCAATCTTTCAATTAGCAGGATTTTCTGCAGCTAGTGGTTTAGCCCACTACGCTAAGCCTGGCCCTGGTTTTGACAATCATTTCACTGCTGCAATGTTATGGGAAAGAATGCAGACATTAAAAGAGGTAAATTACCTGGTTATCTTCTAGGTTGATCTCCTCCAGCTGCGGGTGCTCTTCCAGCCCTTCCAAACTTTTGATCTGATTGCCAGACAAGTCCAAGACCTGCAGCACTTTTAGATCTTCCAAGCCAACTGCTTTTTTGATCTGGTTTGATTTCTACGAAATGGAATTTGAAGCTTGAAAAGCCCTTGAAAGTGGAAATGATAAAGCACTAGCTATGCTATCTCTCTCTTAATCAAACCGAACAAATTCCGAACTTTGCTGCAAATATACCTCCGTGCCATTTGATGTCTATTTGCTAGGCTTGGCGGTGGTTCAGATTCTGGAAAATTACTATTTGCTTGACCACATGTTTGAACCACGGGTTGATTTTGAGCAGAATCCCTTGAAAGGCACTGGGCTTGGATCCAGAGATGCCAATCATGCCTGAAGAGCAGCTTTGGGATACATAGAGGGGAAAGCCTGGAAAACCCTACTGTTCTTTTCACCTTCTCCAGGCCCCAACCTGCTCAATTTAGGCAGTGTGAACATTTGATGTATAGCGTTAAGATAAATACAGTTGGCCCATTCACGGTGACAACAATAACTACGACTGACAGGCACATGCGAATATATACTGCATAGAAGATGCCACGAATGTCAGAAATAAAGCAATAAGAATCTTTTTCTGCTCGTTTCTAAGCAAGCTCAATGGAAACCCCCCACCCTAACACATACATCTCTCATCTAAATTGAGGTTTTTTAGGATTTTGTTATTTTTAATCTTTATCCACACAGACGCTGAACCCTGGGTTTACTTTTTGAGGCTGTTTTGTCTCCAGAAATTATGGCTTGTGAAAGGTACCTAATGAATTTGTGGCAGAAATGACAACGCTGAAGGGACCTCCTGGTTTATAGCGCTTTCTCTTTGTAGAATTACATCAGCTCTAGTATATAAATTTGTTGGATGAAATACCTTGCAAAAAGATATACATTTTCCAACCGTCCCTATTTGGCATCATTTTTCACAGATGGACACCAGTGTGGCACCAAAGGTGCAACTACTGGATAAATCCACAAGAATTCTATTTAGCCAGAGGACAGCAAAGGGTTGCAGTCTTGTTTCACTTACTACAATTCAATTAATTTAAAATTCTAGGTTTCATCACCTATTTCTTTCCTTCTCAGTTCCACCTAGATTCCCTACAGCCAACTCTTATATCTGCCTTTTAAATTATTAATCAAATCCAAAGAAAGAATCCATGGAGTAATATGAGGATTAAGCAATGTTCCCTCCCTGATCCTTTCCGTGCTGCTAATAAATTCTGTGCCTTCAGGAGAAAACAGGACAAATGTCATTGGAGATTCTGGTGTTTGTACCTGTAGTTTTCAAGTTTGTTTTTTAAAATATCAAATGCTACTGTTGTGATCTTGGACTATTTGCTGGCAGTTCCAAGCAACAGCAGAGACGTTGAAAAGTGCAGGGTTAGAGTTAGGGTTGGGGGTTAGGGTTAGGGTGGAGACGATTATAATGAGAAAAGCTGATCCAAGAATTAAGAGTCTATTTGGTGTAATTTCCAGGACAATGGTTGGGAGATGACTGCCGCCTTGATCAGGAGTAACTCCACCACAACCAACTTAGAATCATAGAATCATAGAATAGTAGAGTTGGATTCTATGATTCTAAGTTGGTTGTGGTGGAGTTACTCCTGATCAAGGCGGCAGTCATCTCCCAACCATTGTCCTGGAAATTACACCAAATAGACTCTTAATTCTTGACTCTTTACAAGGCAATTGACCCCATGGACTAAGAGAACCGGACCAAACCTTCAACTTGGGTCTTCTTCAATTCCATCTTCCAAAAATGCCACGTATCTTAGTGATGCAATAAATACATTTTCTTATTAATCGTAATGCAGAAAGCCCAACCTTTCTGTGCATAAGCAATTATATCCTTACCTACTACATTTCTCTTTCACTGCTTATTGAAATCTCTTGGGAATCTTCCCATTCTGGCAATAAATATTTAGGAAGAAGAGATGGATGCTCTTTTGCAATTTTGGCTGAGTAGTTTGCCCTTGACATTTCCCCCTGGTTTTTAAATATTTAATCAGGCTATTAACCTCGCTGCCCATTTCTCTGTAGGCAGCTGTTAAAAATGCACATCTGGGGTGTCTGCCATCAGGAGCATGAAGCACAAAAAGGAGAAGACGTCAGCAGGTTGGGAGGGGAAGTCAGAGAAAGAGTGCAATCTGATTTGGGAGCTGACCTGCTGTGCCAGGCCTGCATTCATGGCTAAAGAAAGGTTAGCCATTTGCACCTGGCCTATCATTTCAGACTAAGTCATAAATTTAAGCTCAGATCAACATTGAACTCAGGTTCTCTTTTAAGGTCTATATTCCAGTTCTCCTTTCCTTGGTCCTTCTGCTTGATCTGATGCAGTACATGATAATAAGCAGCTCAGCAAATGGGGATCTTTTTTGTTCTTCTCCAATCCCAGAGCTCATCAGCCAGCCACAGCTAAAGGCTTTGATTCCTTCACCACCACATTGGTGCATTAGCAGCATAAGATCATCACAAAAGCCATCCTGATGACAATACAATACATCATACATCCGAGACTGGCAAACATTACAAACATCATTATATCCATAAATATCTCATGTCTTAAAGAATGCTTGCATGTAGATTGATGTCCACTAGACTTAAAAAAGCTTAACAAGTAACTGGACCAGATCTATTATATATCTTTGGATAGCTTTAACAGACTACTACTTTGATACAACATCTAGAAAATTAGCAAGACTATCACTAAATCTTCCATTTGGACAGAGGATCCAAGTTTCTGAGGAGACTCACTCAATGTTTCAGGTAGCTGGTAACTAATCCATAAAGTGGGAAGCTAATCACATGTATTCTTCCATTGACAGGTTTATTTATTTATTCATTTATTTAATTTATATACCGCTCTTCTCCCCCATGGGGACCCAGAGTGGTCTTACATAATGGCAAGATTAATGCCACATATAATACAAAATATAGTAAAACAAACGATCGTAAAAACACACTTAAAAACCAATATCATACCCCATTTAAAACAATAAAACACTGTGTGACCATTACAACAGGGCCAGTAGCATTGGGCCAAAAGTCAGAGCCAGTCTGTATTTAATTTCACATTAATCCAACAAATACATCAGATTTCTTTTTTCTTTTAGAAAAAAAATAGACTTACCAGGCAGAGGTTCTTGATGGGTAGGTTTTTCAGGCCCCTGATTGATGTGATCTTGTTATTTGCTAGGCTCAGGTAAGTCAGACTGTGGCACTTCTCTAGACCCTGGATCATTGTGATATTGTTGTCTGTACATCAGTATTAGACTTAAGGAATAAAATTGCACCAGAATAAAAAGTCAAGAGCTCAACCCAGCTAGGCTGAACATGAGCGGCATAATGACAGAAGATGTTCTCTCTTTTCCTCTGAATTTCCCCAGGAAAATGCCAATGCTATGATTTTGGTGACTCTGTAAGAATCTTCAAGTGGGCTCCTGTCACTATGTGGCTGAGCCTTGACTCTTGTGGAGTAGGAAAGGGTAGTTGTGCTCCTGCTAGCTTCGGACAGACAACAAACTCCCACAAAAGTGTGCAAAAGAAAATTCTTAATGGGCATCCGTGCTCTGTGGTTTATGTAATCACCATCCAAGCTTCAAACTGGTTCCAGGATTTCCTGTGTAATCATTTGCACAGTGAAACCATGTTTAATTAAATGCATAAAATGTTCAATATAGACGGGCTTCATGGTAAACATACTTCACATGCAAAAGTTTAGTCTTTGACATTTTCATTTAGAACAGGAAAAAACTTACCCTTGAAATTTGGGAGAATGCTTGATGGTTAGAAGTGACAACAGAGACTGGAGGAGGATGAATAAGTGAGACCAATCTCTCTCTTCCTGCAGCTTAAATCCATTGCTCTATTGTGTTTCTAGAGCAGCAGAAAACAAGCTGGTTTCCTCCTCAAAAAGGCATCCTTTCAAAAATGTAAACATCACGGTCCTTCTCCCATCCAAGCAAAACATACCCATCACTCTAAACCAGTCCCCAAAGTTTCCAGACCTTTGCCCATCACTGGACATTTTCCACATGGTCAATATTCTTCTTGAATTGTGGTGCCCAGAACTGCACACAGTATTCAAGGTGAGACTTGACCAACACAGAATAGAGTAGTACTATTACTTCTTTTGATCTAAACACTACTTTTTCTATACAGGTCAGAACAGGAAAAAAATTAATCAGCTGAGGCCCCTGTCAAAGCACTTGCTAGTTTTCACACCAGGAAAGAATGGGTTAAACTCCCCTTGCTTATATTTCCAGTTTTGTAGGCATGAGCCCACTGGGACAGCCAAATGATACCAGCCCTGGATCACTTCAAAATGTGGTTTTTGTTAAACATTCATTGTTAGCCAAGGATCTGAGAGGTTTTGGAACCCATGATCCAATTTGGATTCACAATCCATCTATTTGCCCAGAAAAGAAACATACTTCCTGCTGTTCTTATTGTAACAAAATGGTACGGAGAACAGGAAAGACAGTGCCGAAGCAGGCGCACCAGTGTGTTGAAACCCACAGGGATTTAAAATTTGAAGCGAGCTCATCAATAAAGTGTGAGAATTCAGTCAGCAGTGCTAACAAACCAATTTGGAGAGTATTAATGGCCCGCTGCAAATGCTTTGTCAGGTCTCCACGCCTGAAAAGAATGTATCCCTCTTTTTTGATTTTGAAGCAACACCTTTGAGGAGACAGATTTATAATCCTGTCAGGTGTGCGCATAGCAATGTGCTGGTGTGTGTGTGTGTGCTGGGTGCTTATTTGCAACTGTCAAGGAAAGCCATAATGACCTCCCCGATCTGCATTGCAGTTTCCAGAAGTACAAGAGGAGGCGTTTTGTTCCTGTCAATTCGGCAGCGGATCTTCTGCAAACCGCTTACAGCATGTCAGTTCATTTGTAGGTTAGAGCGGGATTGTTTTTTGTCTCATTCTCGTTTTCCTCCCTGGTTTTGGCAAGGAACAGATGAGGAGGAAATCATCACCACTGATAGCTAAAGATATTTTGGTATCAGATGTGGAATTCCAAATTGTCTCTTCCTGAAGATGGGCACACTGCTAACACATACTGGGAACTTCTCCTTAAACAAACATAATGAAAATAAATGGGAGCTGTGCAACAGTGCTCTGAGTTGTGTTTCTGTTTGCAATATTGGCCCCACAAAACCCAGAAAAAAGGCACTATCACAGGGTTTTCTTGGCAAGATTTCTCCAGAAGAGAGTTGCCCTTGCCCCTTGGTTGAGGTTGAGAGAGTATGACTGGAGAGCATTCAGAACTTCAAATTGTAGGACCACCTCAGTAAAATTCAAAAAATTGCTACAGATAGGCTCCAAAAGAATAGAACGAGTTGAATCAGAGGCAAATACTTGTTGTGGAAACAAGGATTGGAGATAAAGCTTCAGTGGAGACACCGTTTTCCCATTATGACTATTCCAGGAGTGAATTTCCCTTCCGAAGGGTAGATTTCTCTCACTTCCTGTTGTCTCACTCTTGTTTTTAACTATGAATTGTTTGTAAGGTGAATGTTTGTAACCCGGGGACTGTTTGTATTGCAATAATCCCATATTCTTTAATCTAGATAAGTCCTGACCTAGATTCAGAGGCAAAGACAACTGGAGAAACCTAAAGAGTTATACTGCAAGAATCCTATATATACAGATGAGCCCTTGCAACATAACTCTTTAGCTTTTGCTAGTTGTCTTTGCCTCTGAATTCTAACTCAGGATTCAGAGAAGTTTCCATGGCTGAGCCGGGATTTGAACCCTGGTCCTCTTTTCACATGACTATACCACACTGAGTTGGAATTTCTTTGTAGAAGGGACAACATTCACCCTTGAAACCATAGGACCATCTCACCAAACCACAACCCAGCTGTAAAAACCTAGAGGAACCCTGTTGTAGATCCAAGAAATTGCTACAGACAGCCCTCCAAAAAGAATGGAATGAGTTGAAGCAGAGCCAATGAGAATGGCAAAACCTAGTTATCCTGCAAGACCTAGAGTGATCCAGTCTTGTAGACCAGCTTGGATGAGCACTGAGGATTCACATTGAGGAACAAGCCATCAGATTCTCCTGTTATTTACAGAAAGAAAGGAAGATTCGTAAATGAATTCCTGCAGAGCAGATAGGAAGTCCTTGGGACCGCATCTCCCCCTATGAACCTGCACGCTCTCTTCGCTTGTCGGGGGAGGCCCTTCTCTCGCTCCCACCACCCTCGTAGTCGCGGTTGGTGGGGACGAGAGAGAGGGCTTTCTCCGTCGTGGCCCCCTGACTTTGGAACTCGCTCCCCAAGGAGATCAGGCTGGCCCCCACCCTCCTCTCTTTCCGGAAGACCCTAAAAACCTGGCTCTTCCAAAAGGCCTTTGATGATTAATTATTGCAGGTTCGAACTATCTGCCCATTTAACAATAGGATACTCTGCCATTATTACTATGCACTTTATTGACTACAGTAGAGTCTCACTTATCCAACATAAACGGGCCAGCAGAATGTTGGATAAGCGAATATGTTGGATAATAAGGAGAGATTAAGAAAAAGCCTATTAACATCAGAATACGTTATGATTTTATAAATTAAGCACCAAAACATCATGTTATACAACAAATTTGACAGAAAAAATAGTTCATTACACATTAATGCTATGTAGTAATTACTGTATTTATGAATTTAGCACCAAAATATCACGATATATTGAAAACATTGACTACAAAAATGCGTTGGATAATCCAGAACGTTGGATAAGTGAGACTCTACTGTACTTAGGCTAAGAAACTACCTCTTCCATGTTGAAATATGCTGCACCTTGGCCCAGATCCATGTTTTAGTCTTCTGTTTTTAATATTTTATGCTGTATGTTGTTTTTTAATGATGGTTTTATTGATGTTGATGTTTTATTGTTGAAATATTCGCTTCACTGTTTTATTGTTGTATATGTCGGGCTTTGTCCCCATGTAAGCCGCTCCGAGTCCCTCCGGGGAGATGGGGCGGGGTATAAAAATAAAGTTATTATTATTATTATTATTATTATTATTAGTAGTAGTAGTAGTAGTAGTAGTCCTGATTTCTCTGGAGAACTTGGCATCGATACTGAATGAAGGAATAAGCAAAGTGGTTTTTTTTTAAGTATTCAGGAATTTGTGCAGTAAGAATATCTATTTTTTCTTAATATAAATACCGTTTCTTTTCTTTTTCTTTTTGCTCATCTGAGTATTTTGACTTCTTTAAAAATTGGACATGGAGATGGCAAGTTCACATGCAGAGGATGTGCAAACTATGCAATGGCTTTCACTATAGGAACGGGGAGATAAGGTGGCATCCTTTTTGGTTTCCATAGAGCTTCATGGCCAATCAGATTAATGTCTGATCTAGACCATTTATAAGCCTGCTCCTCTTCTATCTCGGAGCTTCTCTCTTCATCAAGGGCTATATCACTCAACTGGCGCTTTTTGATTTGGAAGCAGGAAGGGAAAATGGAGTGTTTTCTTAGCCCGGCTGCTTCAAATCCCTGTTGTTCTAGGCAGGACGTCACAGTTCATTTTGCCATATTGCTGGCGACAATACAAATGAGCCAAGTAGAGATAGTGAAGTGCTTGCATTCAAAGCTATTCTTTTTTGAAAGGAAAAAAGCTCTCTTTCTCTCTCTCTATTCAGATGAGCAATTATCAGCCTTGGCCCCCATTTCATTCCTGTCACATTATTTCTGCTTCTGCAAGGGGAAATTATAATTGCAAAGGGAGTGAGCCGCTAGGCCACAAGCTGACAAGAACTATGTCAGCCAAATGCCTTGTGAAACACGCAAATAATGTGACCTGAACACCTGGGACTGAGCTCTCTATTGCCCAGCTAAAAACCAGCTGAAATCAAATCTGTCAGCCATGACATTAGGTTCCAATTGGCAGGATACGTTGGCAGGATAGAGGGTGACACAGGGGACGAGCAAAAGGCAGGAAGGATATGGGTCCTGGGACGGGAACATCCAAGTCTGGACAGAAAGGAACAGTAGCAAGTGGCCTGAGGCTTTAAAGCAGGACTGAGTTGACTCTGAAGATCCAAAACCAGGGGCCCGGGAGGAAGCCTATGGCCTGCAGTTTAATCATTTTTGTTTTAAAGCAGGGCTGTCAAACCTGTAGCCTTCCAGGTGTTTTTTGAGCTCCAGTCCTTGGAATTCCTGGCCACTTGATAAGTTGGCTAAGGCTTCTCTGAGTTGGAGGCCCAGACATCTAGAGGGCCACAAGTTTGACACCTTTGCTTTAAATGAAGATTTTGGTAAATTCCTTTAGCCATGGCAGCTACATGGACCTCGTGGGCCACTGAATAACAGAGAAAAGAGGACAAATAAAATGGAAGGGGTTCATCCTTCATGTCCTATTTGTCAGAGCAGTGGCCTGAGGCTTTAAAGTAGGACTGGGCTAAATTTGATCCTAAATAATAATAATAATTTTATTTTTATACCCCGCCTCTATTTCCTCAAAGAGGACTCAGGGCGGCTTACATGGGTCCAAGCCCTAATAAAAACAACAGCAATATAAAACACAACAATAGACAAAAGACATGCACAATTATAAAAATTTAAACATTAGCCAATAAAAACAAATGACAAGAACTAATAAAAACATGGATTAAAACGGAGAGGTTGTAAAAGTAGACTGGGTAAGGTGCACCATATAAATATCGTAAACACGAGGTGACTGATAAAGTGCTGCAAATTCTTGGAAGTGCAAATTGGGATGGGAATAGACCCTGTGTCTATATCAAGTTGAGAAAGGTAAAAAGTGCAAAGGTAAAAAGGTAGACTGAGGGGCCTAGGAGGAGGCTTATGGGCTATAGCTTACTCACCTTTGCTTTAAAGCAGTGGTTCTCAACCTGGGGTCCCCAGATATTTCTGGCCTACAACTCCCAGAAATCCCAGCCAGTTTACCGAGCTGTTAGGATTTTTGGGAGTTGAAGGCCAAAACATCTGGGGACCCACAGGTTAAGAATCACTGCTTTAAAGGAAGACTTTGGTAAAGTCCTTGAGGGCAACAGATTTCACAGCCACCAGTCATGGTAGCTAAATGGAATCTGACAGACTGTTGAGCAACAGCTATCGTGGAAAAGTGAACAGATGAGATGGAACATTGTGTTGTTGAAGGCTTTCATGGCCGGAATCACAGGGTTGCTGTAAGTTTTCCAGGCTGTATGGCCATGTTCCATGTGAGGTCTGACCTCACAACCTCTGAGGATGCCTGCCATAGATATGGGCAAAATGTCAGGAGATAATGCTTCTGGAACATGGCCATACAGCCCAGAAAACACACAACAACCCTGAGATGGAACAGTTCATCATGTTTTTCTTGTCAGAAAGAGCAGGTTTGGGGCCTTGGAAAGAAATGGGGTGAGAGAAGGAGAAGTCCAGTAGAAGTCCTCTGTGATGATTAGTGGGCACAAGTGGATGGCTGTGGGCTGGCTGAGGAAGCCCTTTGAGTTAGAGTGATGGTACATAAGGGAGCTGAGGAAGGAGCTCTTCTCCCACTACCCTTCTTCTCCAAGTAAGGTAGCGACTCCAGACACCTACTACATGGATGGTTTTCTGGCAAAGAATAAAAGCAGGTAAAGGGCAGACTGGAGGAAGAGAAGAAAGTGATGCAGCAGGTAGCCAGAAGAACAGTAGAGCCAGGCCAGGCTAGAAGCAGGAGATGTTGCCTGCATTTCTCCAATGGTCAGTCTATTTCACTTGCTGGCTGTGAAGGCAGCTCATGACACATCTGTCTTCCTATCCTGGCAGTTTTGAAGCCCTAGCAGGCCAGCTAGAAACTGTGATAAAGGATTTCAATTTTTTAAAATATTTGAAATTCACCAATTTTATAATGGATGTCAAAAGCAACTGACAAATGACACTACCAAAAAAAAAAAAACAACACCAAAAAGTATACAACATAGCCAGACTCCGGGACCTCTGCCAGATGGCTAATTTATATAGGCTATATATCATAAGCCTTGCTACTTCTTATGAACCTTCCATAAAATCGTGATGAAACTGGAAAGAGGATGTGGGATTAGATACCTGCTCCAAGAAAGCCCTGTTTCACTTCTTGAAGAAGCAGTTACTTTGGTTTCCCATTTTATTTTTGCTTTAAACAGGTTAGGATTCTGTCATGGCCAAAGGGTGAATTGCTCTATGAGGATGCTCATCCATGTCAAAAGCCAGGGCAAGGCAGGCTCACTATTCATGAACCAGAGCATGGTATACAAGCAAACTAAAGTACCCTTTTGGCACTTCAAGCGTGACACTGGGCTGGAAAATCCCATTACATTAGGCGGCCTCGGAGAAAATAGCTTTTCCATAGCTCTTAAGACTCACAGAAAGAGGTAAACCTAGCCCTGAGATTACAAAAATTTGTGAGGATTAAGGGGCTTTCAGAAAAGCAAGCCAATGCACACATTTTAAATGTGGATAGCTAAAGTGTTACCAATTGAAAAAAAAATGTATTACATATTTTAGCCAGAGTCAGGGAGAATGCATAAATTGGGTGGAATAAATTAACAAATGTGCACTTTAGGGAAATTGTATTAGAAAAATGCACATGAATTTCCACACAGAAGAAAAAGCAAAGCCTCGCAACTCTACACAAAATAAGGAGTGGAAGAAAAGTCAAGTGGAATCTGGAGGAACACAATGCAATTGAGACTTGAGAGGCTGTCACAAGCTTAGCTTGATATGACCAAGCAAGACGAGGAGTCCCTGCACTCAGCAATCTAAGCCCATGGCAGGTGCCTGGCAGGCCATGGAAATTCAGTCATCAACACCTGCCATAGGATTGCCTTCTCCAGCTACAACTCTGTGTTTCCTGAGACAGGTCCTATGGGATGCAGATCCTTCCTTCTTTCCAACTGAGAATGACGTCTCCAGATGGAAGGGGTGAATCTGAGATTAAGAAGCTTGTTGACATAGAGCAGGGGTCCCCAAACTAAGGCCCGGGGGCCGGATGCGGCCCTCCAAGGTCATTTACCTGGCCCTCGCCCTCAGTTTTATAATATAATATTTTTATATCAGGTTTAATAATATAATATATTGTATATACATATAATATTGATAATAATCTTATGTTATACAATATAAAACTAATAGTAATACCATATAATAATAATTATATGTTATATATTACATATTATATAATAGTATAGTGGTATAGTTCAATATAGTAATATATAATGCTAATATTGTGTTATGCTAATAATATAATATATTGTATGTACATACAGCTGCTTTGAGTCCTCTTCGGGGTGAGAAGGGTGGGATATAAATGTAGTAAATAAATGCAGTAAATAAAAAAATTAATTTTAGACTTAGGCTCGGCAAAAGTCTGACATGACTTGAAGGCACACAACAACAACAACAATCCTAATTAACTTGACTATCTCATTGGCCAGTAGCAGGCCCACACTTTCCATTGAAATCCTAATAGGTTTATATTGGTTAAAATTGTTTTCATTTTTAAATATGGTATTGTTCTTTTGTTGTTGTTGTTGTTGCACTACAAATAAAACATGTGCAGTATGCTAGGAATTTGTTTGTATTTTTTTTTCAAATGATAATTCGGCCCCTCAACAGTCTGAAGGATTGTGGACTGGCCCTCTGCTTAAAAAGTTTGGGGACCCCTGACATAGAGTAACGGTAGGAATCATGCGCACATGTTGCTGGACTGCCACTCCCAGAATTCTTCACCACAGGTTATCTTTGCTAGGGTTTTGGGGAGTTGCAGCTTAACAACATCTGGATTGCCCTACCTAGGCATATAGTCCAATGTGTATGCAGAACATGAGGACTTGACATGTCAAACTTCAGATATGCTGCGTACATGGCAGAATTGTCTGGTTATGCAAAGTTTTTGGTACAAATATTGATGACTATCATGGAGACAAAAGGAACAGAAGTCTCATTAGAATCTTATTAATATATTTGGAAGAAATTGCATCAGACTCAGGTAATGAACAAACTTATTATCTATTGAGGGGAGATAATATATTTAGCTCAACAGATGGGGAAAGCCTTGGAGATTATTAATTGCGAAATTAAATGTTAGGCCCCATTTAACTGTATAAAATTAAATATTGGATGAAAAACAGAGGGCAGAGGGAAGGTGCACAGATATTTTTTTTACTTTTAGTATTACAGAAAATATTATTCTTTAGGAACAATGAATATCAAATAATTGGAAGTATAATAAAATGATACAAGTTGAGCATCCCTTATCTGGAAATCTGAAATTGGAGATACTCCAAAAACTGAAACTTTTTGCTTTCTGATGGCTCATTATTCACAAACTTTGTTTCATGCACAACATTATTTAAAAATATTGTCTATAAAAATACCTTCAGGCTATGGCTATAAGGTGTACATGAAACATAAATGAATGCTGTGTTTGGATTTGGTTCCCATCCCCAATATATTCCATTATGTATGCATATACAATGCAGATATTCCTAAATAAATATAAAATCTGAAACACTTATGGTGCCAAGCATTCCAGATAAGGAATATACAAACTGTACAAGATAGAAAGAACAGCCTATATAGCCATTTTATTGGAAGTTTAATAGGACAAAATCAATGCAATATTTTTATTTGAACGGAAGAATGTATATTGTGAGTAGTTTACATAGATATTTTCTATATTACTGATTATAATGGGGGGCATATGTAGAAAAGATGAGGAAGGCAAAAATTAAAACACACACTTCTTGTATCCAGGTGGTGCCTAGAGATGGGAGCATTGTTTATCCTTTTCTTCTGCACCTCTTGGGAGAATGGCCCAAGAAGCCTTCCTCCCTTTGGAAGATGCACATTTTCTTGACAGGCATGAATCAAAGACCTTTAACATCTCTCAAACATCAGCATTTGAGAAATGCTGATGTTTGAGTGATCAACATTTGTTTCCTCTCTAGTACCTCTGCTTTAGTTATATAGCCAATGCACCACAATCCTGTTGTATTGAATGTATACAATACATGTGCTACAACCTTGCTCACCTTTTGGAACAAGAGTTGGAAGATAATAAGAGCTAAACCAGAAATTGTTGTTCACTGTATTTTTCTTTTTCTTTAACTGTACGTTTTTTAAAAGCTAAAAAAATATCCTCGCAAGATTGAAATAACTTTTCAGCCTCCTATCTAGGGCAACCGAGCAAATGTGGTGAAGCAGTTTGAGTATCAGAATACAAATCCCTGCTTGGCCATGGAAACCTACTGGGTAAGTCACACTCTCTCAGCTTCAGAGGAGAGCAATGATAATCCCTATCTGACAAAACCTAGCCATGATAGGTTTGCCATGGGGTTTTCAGCATATGTTGGAAATGACTTGAGTAAGAAATCAAAGGCAATACTACATTTATTTCAGAGTCTATGAATAAAACATCCCTGGCATTTAAAAGAGTCATGGGCTGAGCTAGTAGAACTATACAATTCTACTTATCTCTAGAAACCCACCTTTCCAAAAAAGGATACTATCCAGTATGAGCTTTGTAAGAGCCTGATAGGCAGAAAGATCTCGCATTTCCGGGATACGGTTGTATGCAAAATTCACCACCTGGAAAGGCAGGAAGGGAAGAACACACTCCACTGCCACAGACTATTTCCCTTCAACCAGCCTCCCCTGCCCCATATCCGGCACAGGCAAACTGGAGGGTCCTTCTCCTGAGTTTGATGCAGTTCATGTGACATAATTCATGTGCAGATCTGTAACACTCACCACTCATAGTTTAGAATCACGGCGTTGGGAGAGACTACAAGGGCCATGTAGTTCAAACCCATGCCATAATCAATGCACTTCTGACAATCCAGCCACTGTTTAAACCTTTTGCAGACAGGGACAAAAATTTGCTTCCATTTGCAAATGTTAGTGTTGTACCCAAATATGAACACTAAAGCACTAAGGAATATGACCAAGGAGGGGCTGTCCCATTCACTTCAATGCTGTGGCATGTTCTCAAAGTCCCCAAAACATGTCTAGGTGGAAGGAGTAATGGCAAATAATCTTAGATTTCTCCGCCTCTGAAATCATTCCCTTAATATTACTGGTTGGTAGAAAACAATTTCATTTCTTCCAGATATTTCTGTGGTCTTAACCCTCTATGTCAGGCATGGGTAAACTTTGGCCCTCCAGGTATTTTGGATTTCATCTACTAGAAATCCCAGCCAGCTTACTGGCTGTTAGAAATTGTGGGGGTTGAAGTCCAAAATACCTGGAGCGTCGAAGTTTGACCATGCCTGCTCTATGTCATTATCTCTGCTTTCTCTGGGGAAAATGCATTTCTCCAAATGTTGCTGGACTGCAACTCCTACCAACTTTAGGAGCTGCACCTAGATCCTAAAGCATTTCACTGATGAAAATTGGGACACCGGTGTCAAAGCCATGCTAAATTATGTTCAAGGTGCCTAATGTTATTACAGAAGAAGAACACAGAAGAAGCTGTTTTCTTTTGCTTGATGCTCCTGAAAGGGCAAGAATCCACCTCTTCTCTCTGCTGAGTCAAATAAGTTCAAACTCTGCACTTTGAATTCAGTTTACAATAACTGAAGTAAGCTGAGGACAAAGGAGGAATGTGGGAGAGGATGGAGAGAAATATGGACATTTTAAAAGCAGCTTAAAAGTGGGAGGAGAGAGGATTAATCCTGATTGCCCCTGCCATATTGAAATTGTTGGGCAGTACTCAGTAATTCCCTAACTGTGGATACTTTGCTCCACACTTGCCAAGCTTTCTATTCAGCTTAATGATGCCTTCTCTTCATTCGCATTGCTTCCCACACAGCTCTGTATTACCGGAATGCCCTTCAGCTGACATCTAATTCCCTTCCTCTATTTTGTGCATTCATGCATTTGATCAACTGACCCTTCTTCCATTTTATTTTCCTTGCCATTCCTCCCTAATGTGCCTTTACTTTTGGATTGTACCCTACAGACACAGGGCTATGTTATTACATTTTTGAATGGCAGACATTTGAGGTATCTCAAGAATAATTTCCTCCCAGAGAGCTGGGAAATTATAAGGTCCAATACTCTTTTTCCTAAAATCCTTTTCACCTTCTTGAAAGTAAAATTAACACATATCTAACCATTTTGAAGTGACACTAAGATGGCTACTTCAAGCACTGTGTTTTTAGTGAACCAACAAGTTCTATTTTGGTGCACCAATACCATCCTTAAAATTGGTTTCAAAAATCTACATTTCAAAGAGCTCGACCCCTGCTCACCTTCTCTGTATGGATATTTTAGGCCAGGAGAAAGCCCTTTAGCAAAATCACCTGTGCACACTTCTGCATCAATATATGCTCACATACAGTGGCTCACTCAAAACTACAGGACTTACTTTCCAAGATGTTAACAACGTACAGCTGTGATCACTGATCACAATTACAAATAATGGGCCCTATGAAGACAGAGAAGGAATGTGGAAAAGCAAGAAAAAAAGCCGCTCAAATAAAGTCTATCAAACACACTCATTTCAAAGTGAAGAATTTGATTTCAGAGACCTTGTTGAGGCCAACATTATTATGGTGTGTGGGACCAACAGCAAAATAATGAGATCAGAATCAGCACATTTTAAGACGAAAGTTCTTATGGCGATTAGGAAAGGCATAGCAACTTTTTCCAAAAGTGGGAGGGAAACATACAAAAACCTGGGAAACCACCAAATTGTGGTATAATAAAGGAGAATAGCTATCTAGGCAAATTTAGAAAGTGGGATTGGGACCCAAGAAAATGCTATTAAGCAATGACAGGATAAGGAAAAACCTTATATAAGGTTGCAAAAAAAGCAACATTGCTGGCCCAAAGGAGTTTAAACAATTAGGGTCAACTTCCTCCATTAGCAAACAAAACACATAAGAACACCAAAAATTTGGGGAAGTGGAATCCTTGTAACTACATTGAATTTAAAAACCAAGCCAGATCCTACAAATTTCTTCAATGAACCAACATTTTGGGTTATTAGGCACATGAAAATAATCTGAATTCAAAGACAATGCAGAAAGCTGTATTATGTTTCTTACTTGCAAACTCTTAGGTGGTTTGAAGTTGAAGTACGTGGTAAGTTTGTTATGGGAAGCATCCAGTTCTAGCAAATAAGGCATGTGACTGACACATGAAAGCTCTGGAAACAAGAAATAGAGAAAAAAATAAAATGGAGAAGCTGCATACCATGAGATCAGCACTGATTTTAATTTTGATATTTGATATTGGATAGCTAGGCTGCAACTACAAAGCTCAGCTGTATGTGCTTTGCACTTTACATGAAATGTGCCTTCCATGGTGAACTATGGTGAAGTTTCCTAGCAAGATTGTTTAGAAGGAGATTTGCTTTTGCCTCCCTCTGAGTGTGATTTCCCAAAAGTCACATTGTGGGTTTCTATGGCTGAAAGAGGATTTGAACCCTCATCTCCAGAGTCATAGCTCAACATTCAAACCACTCCACCCCACCGGCTTCCTGCCCTTGGTTTAATCCCTGGAATTTCTTGCTAAACTATTCCATATAGCAGGATTGGAAAAACCTTTGCAACCTTGGTGAGCAAAGACAGCAATGGCGCTAGATGGGCCATTGGTCTGACTCTATCCAAATCTGTTCCTAATGTTTAATCTTAGCTCCAGCTCCAGACCTAACATGGCTCTTTGCATTTTATTTCCAGATAATAAACTGGGCAATAATCTTTATGTTCTAGTTGTTGAGCATATGTCATTATGGCATATTATATGGGCTTGAACGCGGCCCTCTTTACATTCTCCAGGGGATCCAGTCATTTTGCAGAGCCACTTCAGCGGAGACAGGAATCGCTTTTATAATAAGAGAACTATGTTGTTGTCCAACACATTTTTCCTGCTGTCTGAAATGGTTTTTACAGTTCACAAGTTTACAGAAGCGATGACCACGTACCATAAATTTTATTGTTGGAAAGATCGAGCTTCTCAAGATGAACGTATCTGCAAAGAAGGCTAATGTCACTTAAACGGCGGTCCTGAGGAGGGAAGTGAGAAAGGGAATTCAGGATGTGTAACCCTGTGGCTGCCAACTCTTTCAAGGTGATCCCAAGGTTCAGTTCTACTTATCACACTGTGAAAACATTAAAGCTCAGGGCTTTTTGAGGAGTGAATAGATGAGGGGGAAAAACACGCATATGGACTGATTTTTCCAAAATATAACGATCATGCTAGCAAGTGAGGTTCATCTGCAAGTACATGAACTCTGTCACATAGGCCATGCAATCATCTATATATATAAAAGAGTGATGGCATCAGGGCAGCGGACAAAACAACAAAACTACAGGCCCCCCAACCTCGAAATTTGACAACACAACCCATCATCCACGGCTCTAGGTTGATACAACAAAAAGAAAAGAAAAATAAAGTCCTAATTAGAGGGAAAAGAATAATTGTTTTTATCCAATTGCTGCCAGTTGGAGGGCTAAGCTCCACCCACTTGGTCTCCTAGCAACCAACTCAGCCCAGGGGACAGGCAGAGTTAGTCCTCAGGCCTCTTCCACACTGCCTATAAAATACAGATTATCTGATTTTAACTGGATTATATGGCAGTGTAGACTCAAGGCCCTTCCACACAGCTATATTACCCATTTAGAATCTTATATTATCTGC
Organism: Anolis carolinensis; assembly: GCF_035594765.1. Lineage (NCBI taxonomy): Eukaryota > Metazoa > Chordata > Lepidosauria > Squamata > Anolidae > Anolis > Anolis carolinensis. The sequence goes on along the minus strand of NC_085845.1, from coordinate 200,167,738 downwards.
TTTGAACTGGATTATCTGCCAAATCATTCACTTCAGTGTGCATTTTATACAGCTGTGTAGAAGGGGCAGTTCTAGGCAGATAATATAAGATTACAAATATACAGTAGAGTCTTACTAATCTAACATAAACAGTGTCCTCTATCCTCACCACTGTCACAGTACACAAACAACCAAATGCATACTAAACATAAAGACAACCATACAACAGACATTCAATACCATCACTACCTCAACAATTTCTCACCAACACCACCAGACAATGCCACAGCAATGCGTGGCCGGGCACAGCTAGTACAATATAAATTTAGAAAAGTATAGGGAGCATCCTAGTATTGCTACAGTCCTCACACCATATTGTAAATGAACAGGGAATAATTATGATTTATCTAATACTCCACAGATTTGAACTAGTTGAGCTGAACTCACACTTTACAGTGGAACAATTGGGACTAAAGGAATAACGGGATAGTGCATAGGCTAGTATTTCTCATTTAATCCTGATCTTTCCAGATAAAATACACGATGAGGAAGAATGATCCTTCTCTGCTTCAGTAAAGATCCTAGATACCTCCATCAGGTCGACAAAACTACCTGGTGAGACGGATCATTCAACATGGTACATGGCAGCCTACTATTGATAGACAGATTTTCTTATTTTGTTACTACCTTCTGAATATAATTATGAAATTATAATTTTATAGAGGAAAGGGAACTTTGGGATTAGTGTAGCACTCACTTTTGGACTTGAAAGAGAAGAGAGGTGTGCAGAACCATGTGATCAGATAGTCTAGAATGATAGTTCTCAACCTGTTGGTCCCCAGGTGTTTTGCCTACAACTCCCAGAAATCCCAACCGGTTTACCAGCTGTTAGGATTTCTGGGAGTTGAAGGCCAAAACATCTGGGGACCCAAAGTTTGAGAACCACTGGTCTAGAAGGTCAATGCCACCATGTTATACCTACCTTTTCCCAGGGCTATGTTTAAAGGAAGTGGCTGCAATGGCTTCAAGCTACTGACATGAACTTACTGAAAGTGAAAGATTGAGGTAGACATGTTCTGTGCCAGGGGCCGAACGCCCCAGTTTGAGAAGGGCTTCAGCAACCATCTCTTCATTCAGCACCCCATCAAATTCCTCCTGGGAAATAGGAAAATGACAATTTGGTTATGCTAAATTAACCAAAGAAGAAGAAAGAGTCTGAAGGGCAGAATGATGTCTTACAAGATTTAATTCACAGTTCTACTCATACACACACACACACATAAGTAAAAGATAGGTAGTGGTGTGGGCAAAAGAGCCCATATCAGAACCTATCATTTATTTTTTGTGGAGTCCATATTAGCCCATATTAAGGAATGCCATCATCAGGCCATACCCTAGAGACTGGAGAGATAATAAACATTTTCTTTTAACCTGTCTGATTGTAACAAAATGAATAACAAAGCAGGGTAAAGCAAACAAGTGTTAGCAAAAAGAGCTTGACATGAGGTCCCCCATCAATCAGGTCCAGACCTGGTTAGTGCCAACAGCACAACAGGGATCAGTCCTCCCAAGACCACTAATTGGCCACAGAGATGCTAATTGCTCAGTGAAGTCCCATTTCACGAAACCATCTGCTGCATCTACTCAGTGGGATGTGCCATGTTGATGGAACACACAAACATTCAAAGACTTGCTTTGCTGTTGCCAGGTGACGGTTCCCCAACTGGGACGCCTGTACCTACATATGCCATGAAATACTGATTTAAATTTGAGGTGAAAGTCAAAATTTAATATACTCCTACAGATATTGTTGTTCTGCAAGTTCCAAAAACCCAATGCCAGCACAGCCAATGGCAAAGAACATTGGCAGTTGCAATTCACAATAACATCAGAATGACCAAGTAATTTTCACCCAAAAAATGTTTGTCCATCCAGGTCATTTTGGTTCTTGCTGATGTTTCCGGGTCATATCACCATCATTTTTTTTTTGGTGGGGGGGGGGGGGGTCACAAAGTGATATCCTGATCACATTTAGTCAGTTTCAGAGGAAATTTCAGCTGTTTTGATAGTGGGGAATAGAAGCAAAATTATCCCTTAATACAGTAGAGTCTCACTAATCCAAGCCTCGCTTGTCCAAGCCTCTGGATAATCCAAGCCATTTTTGTAGTCAATGTTTCCAATATATTGTGATATTTTGGTGCTAAATTCATAAATACAGTAATTACAACATAACATTACTGCGTATTCAACTACTTTTTCTGTCAAATTTGTTGTATAACATGAAGTTTTGGTGCTTAATTTGTAAAATCATAGCCTAATTTGATGTTTAATAGGCTTTTCCTTGATCAGTCCTTATAATCCAAGATATTCGCTTATCCAAGCTTCTGCCGGCCCGTTTAGCTTGAATTAGTGAGACTCTACTGTATTTCTTTTCACCCAAGAGGATTTTTTTTCCCTGCTATTTTTGTTTGGGGAGTATAAGAATATTCAGTATCTACAGCAGAGTAGAATGCAGCATAACCAGTGCTATTTATGAACTTACGGTAGGAAACAGAAGAGAAAATACACAAGATGCTCTGCTAAAGTTTTTAAAAAGGTAAAAACTTAATTTTACTGTTACAGGTAATACATCTCAGATAAAAGAATAGATAGACAAAAAGAAAGTTAGCTAACTTTGGCAGGAGAGTCCCCAACACTGACTCTTGCGTAAGGGATCTTGAGACAGAGAAGTCTCATGGTGCTCCCTTCTCAAAACAAAGAATAATAAAAGTATTGAAGATTTTTGGGAACAAGGAAAGGTGACATCTCCATACAGGCAGAAAGCAAATGCGTTATACAGATCTAGGAAAGAGGAAACAAAGCCGCAAACCTGCACCACAGGGCTCTCTCTGTCCCTACTCGCTATATTAGCAAGTGCTAAGGCTTCTTCACTTCCAACATTCCACATTCCGTCTTCAAAGCAAATGTTCCTGCCAATCTACTTGGCACTCATCTCCGGAAATCTGAACTCTTTCTGCAATTATCCGAATAGCTCTGTACTGATACTAATAATAAAAAAACAAACCCTTCCATAAGGTTCCCTGGAGGGCTACCTGTTTATCTGAGAGAAACTAACCCCTCCCCATAGTTACTATGCTGAGCAAAGAGAATCCTTCATCAACAAGGTGCTGGTAATTTTCCATGCCTGGGCTCTCAAATTCTCTAGGGAAACTCATCAGTTCTCCATAAGTATCAAAGTAATGCGATCCACAGAACACACAATTCTCATAATTTCTTTTATAGGAATGCTCCAAACCATAACTTAACCTATCAGTTCTACACAAGTAACAAAGTAACCTCTAGAATACATGGTTCTGGTAATTTTCTTTTTTTATAATATCTATCAATCTATCTATCTATCTATCTATCTATCTATCTATCTATCTACCTACCTACCTCAGACCTCTGAAAGGTGCACTTGCTTTAAATAGACAAGTTCTTTCTCCCACCCGAACATTTCACAGATATATACACCCTACTTGCCTCATTTCCAACAGACCTCTGAAGAAACCTCTGAGGATGGCAGCTACAGATGCAGCCCGAGAACGTCAGGAGAGAATGCTACTGGAACATGGCCATACAGCCTGAAAAACTCACAGCAACCCAAAGAGAGGAAAGCAAGAAAGAGTAAAAGAAGGGAAAGAAAGAATAAGAGATCATAGAATCATAGAGTTGGAAGATACCACATGGGCCATCTAGTCCAACCTATTGCCATGCAGGAAAAGCAAAAAGTAGAGATGGCCATTCAGCCTCTGTTTAAAAGTTTCCAAGGAAGGCGTTTCCACCGGACACCGAGGCAGAGAATTCCACTGCTGAACAGCTCTTTTTACAGTCAGAAAATTCTTCCGAATGTTCAGGTGGAATCTCCTTTCCAGTCATTTGAACCCATGGCTCCAAACCCTAGTTTCCAGGGCAGCAGAAAACAAGCCTACTCCCTCTTCCTTATGACACCCTTTCATATATTTAAACACGGCTCTCATTTTCTCCTCTCAACCTTCTCTTCTGCAAGATAAACACAGCCAGTTCTTTAGGATGCCTCTCAGAGGGATTCATGGTCTCTAGACCTTTAATCATTTTGGTTGCTCTCTTTCTCTGGATACTTTCCAGCTTGTCAATATCTCTTTTGAACTATGGTGCCCAGAATTGGACACAATGTTATTCCAGGCAAGGTCTGACCAAAGAAGAATAGAGGCGACTTCCCTCGATCTGGACACTAGACTCTTTTGGAAGCAGCTCAAAATTCCAATGGCTTTTTTTTCTATTTTTAAAATCACTTAATTTTCTTCTGATTCCATGTTTATCTTCCACAACTATTTAACATTATTACACCCTTTCCTCCCCCCTCCCTCCTTCCTCTCCCCCAACCTCTAGAAGCAGTATTTTCCTTCATTTGAATTTTATTTTAATTGATTCGACTTAAATGTATATTTGGTTCTCCTTTTGAGGATGTGATCCTGGAGCATAACATCTGCTAAATATTCAAACCATTTTAACTTTCCACTTTCTGTGTTCTTTCCAGCTCAACACCACAGTTGCTTGGGTGGCGACTGTCATATTTTTTATAATTTTGGCCCAACCTTTAATGTTGTCCTTCCTCTCTACTTTCTGGGTGTAAAACTTCTTTTATATTCAACTCCAGTTTATGCCCTATTAATCCTTCCATTTCCCTTTTACCTTGATATAGAATTTTTGTACTTTATCGCAGTCCCACCACATATGCATATAGGAGCTAATTCCTCCACATCTGTGCCAACATAATTTTGTAGATGATTTAATTATGTGAGCTAATTTAATTGGGGTTCTATACGATTTGGTCAATATTTTCCTCCGTGTTTCTCTGGTCCTTATATATTTAATTTTCTTATTGAGTTGATCTAATGTTTGATGTCTAACTCGTTACTGTGTGTTAAACGGGGTTACAATCCCTCTGAAGACGCAGGTTTGCAGTTTGAGTCCCTTCGGGGAGATAGGGCAGTCTACAAATAAAGTTTCATCATCATCATCATCATCACCATTATTATTAGGGTGTTCTTCTGGACTCATCGCCGACCCCGGAAACTCAGGTGTCAATGGTGGCCAGGGGGGCCTTCGCACAATTAAAACTTGTGAGCCAACTGCGCCCGTACCTTGAGAAGGCAGATCTGGCCATGGTGGTCCATGCCCTTGTCACATCCAGAATGGATTACTGTAATGCGCTTTATGTAGGACTGCCCTTGAAGACTGTTCAGAAGCTGCAGCTGGTCCAAAATCTGTGGCCAAGTTGCTCACTGAAGTGCCGTACAGGGAGCAAACAACACCCTTGTTACGGCAGCTCCACTGGCTACCAGTGTGCTTCCGGGCACAATTAAAGGTGCTGATTTTAACCTTTAAATCCCTGAATGGTTTAGGTTTAACCTATCTATCTGACCGCATCTCCTGATATTAACCGGCTCGAGCATTACAAGCAGCAGGGGAAGTCCTACTCTCGGTCCCACTCCCGTTGCATGTGTGGCTAGTGGAAACAAGAGAGAGAAAGAAAGAGCTTCTCAACTGTGGTTTCTCAGCTCTGGAACTCCCTGACGAGGGACATCAGAAAGGCGCCCTCCCTATTACCCTTTAGAAAGCCAATAAAACTTTTATGTGGAAGGAAGCATTTAGGAATGACAATAGTTAACCGCGTGAAGTGCAATGGATGTAGAAAATGGGTTGTTGTGCATTTTCCGGGCTCTATGGCCATGTTCCAGAAGCATTCTCTCCTGACATTTCGCCCACATCTATGGCAGGCATCCCCAGAGGTTGTGGACATTATTCCACAGATATATAAACTCCACTTGTCTAGTTTCCAACAGACTTCACAACCTCAAAGGATGCCTGCCATAGATGTGGGTGAAACGTCAGGAGAGAATGTCTCTGGAACATGGCCATACAGCCCGGAAAATGCACAATGACCCAGTGATTCCGGCTATGAAAGCCTTTGACAACACAATGTAGAAAATGATAATGAGATGGAAGTGATTTTGAATTTTAATTATAGTTAGTTTTAATAATGTTTTACCATGTATTGTTGTTATTATTATTATAGATTTCACATGTAGTGATTTTATGTATTTGAATGTGAGGTTGAACGGTATTGAATTGTGCATATTTTAGCCACTCCAAGACCCTCAATGAGGGAAAGAGGGCAGGATATAAAACAAAGTAAATAAATATAATACAGTAAATACTATTCAAGTCATCTTTCCACATCTCAGACTGTCGGCTCACTACAGCCACTCCTGAATGAATACACGAGACTAGCTGTGTTGTCACCAGAAAGTTTACTGCCGGAAACATCGACATGGAAAAAGCCAAGAATGGGAGGCGTCTGCCAGCATTCCTTTTTATACCCTCCCCCCTCATTTGAAAACGCATTTCCCGCCCAACAAAACCCCGCGAAGTTTTCCCGCCAAGTCCAGCAGCCGTTTCTTCTCAGGATCCCGAGATGCAGGTGTCTTATCAGTACACATTGTCAGTGACCCTGAAACTCAGAGCCATACCCAGGCTCTAGTAGCAGGGTTCTGACATGGCGTCCTCCTCCCCTTCGTCCTGAAAGAGAAAGATTAAATACAACTATTGTTCTCCGCTGTCCAATGTTACTTTGTACTTTTTCAAAAGGCTGCAGTGAAACACCGGGTGTACTTTCCCTAAGTCCTTGGGCAACCTCAGCTGATAGGTTACTTCATTTACCCTTCTTGTAATTCTGAATGGCCCTATATAGCGTGGTGCCAGTTTCTTCGATGGAAATCCCAACTTCAGATTTTTTGTACTCAGCCAAACTAGATCCCCTTCGCCCAATTCGTCCCCTTCTCAGCGCCTACGATCAGCAAAGAGTTTGTACTTCCTTTGCATTTCTCGTAGTGCCTTCACCACGTCCTGCCACCCTTGCTTGATTTTGGCCGGCCACTCCTCGTCTGTTTGACCTTCTCCTTCCCTCCACCCGGGTAGTCTGGGGAATGGTGCCACATCCTGTCCGTACACTATTTCGAACGGGGAACGACCTGTAGCCGAATGTACAGCCCCGTTAAACGCCATTTCAGCAAAAGGTAGTAGTTCCGCCCAATCATCCTGTCTATAGTTTGTGTACATTCTCAAAAATTGACACAGTGTTTGCTGAGTGCGTTCGACCCCCCCATTGGTCATGGGATGGAAGGCTGAGCTCAGATTCCTTTCTGCTCCCAACAGCTGTAAGAATTTCCCCCAGAATTTAGCAGTTAACTGGACTCCACGGTCACTAATTATTTTGTCAGGACATCCATGTAGGCGATAGACATGCTTTACATACAAATCAGCAAGTTTTCAGCAGAAGGGAGTTTCGGCAGGGCTACAAAATGCACTTGTTTTGAGAAGAGGTCCAATATTGTCCAAATGTACCTGTGGCCTCTACTGGGGGGTAGCTTGCCGACAAAATCCATTGCCACGCATTCCCATGGTCTCGTGGGTTCCACCACCTTTTGCAAGAGCCCTTGAGGTTTTCCAGGTGGTGTTTTGCTCTCTGCACACAATCCACACTGAGTGACATATAGCCTAGCGTCTTTCCTCATTCCGGGCCACCAGCATTGTTTGGCTAACAGTTTAATTGTCCTGGTAGGTCCCAGGTGACCTGCACCCTTGTTATCATGGCATTTTCTCAGCATCTCTTGCCTCAAACTTTCAGGAATGTACAATTTCTTATTTACAAACACCAAATCCCCATACAGTTCCCCCCGTTCCTTGTTCGTTTGTAACCAGACGTCCTCCCCGTATGCTCGCTTCAACTCTCCTTCCCACATTTCCCCTCCCCCCGTGGAAATGGCAGTACCTTTGTTTTCTCTAGTTGCCTGTGCTCGAGTTAACACTGCCAGACCCCATTGCTTATCTAGGAAAATACTTCCCTCAGATTCCTGAAATCCTCCCCATGCTGGGGCATCCAAGAGTGTCAGCCAGTATGTTGTGTTTCCCTTGGAAGAACTTTAGCTTGAAATCAAAGCGGCTAAAGTATTGGGCCCACCTTATTTGCTTCGCTGACAGTTTGCAAGGGGATCTCAGGTATTGCAAATTTTTGTGGTCAGACCACACTTCAAACGTGATCCCACTTCCTTCCAGGAAGTGTCTCCAGCACTCTAATGCCTTCAAAATTGCTAAGGCCTCCCTCTCCCAGATTGGCCAGTTTTTCTGTTTCACTAAACTTTTTCGACAAATAGCTACATGGTTTTAGATTCCCCCCTTCGTCCTTCTGTAGCAAAACTGCCCCATATGCACAGTCTGATGCATCACAATGTATCACAAATGCTTTAGACATGTCAGGGTGTTGTAGGATGGACTCCTCTGTGAATCGCTTCTTTAGAGCTTCGAAAGCCTCCTGGCATTCCAATGTCCAGGTCAGTTTGGCCCCAGGGGCCTTCACTTTGGCTGTTTCCCCCCTCCCTTTCGTCTTTAACAAGTCAGTTAATGGTAAAGTGAGACGCGCAAAGTCCTTAATGAATGTCCTGTAGAAGTTTGCAAACCCCAGAAAGGATTGCAGCTGTTTCCGCGTTTTGGGGGCTTCCTACCCCCTTATATCTTCTACTTTCGCAGGGTCCATCGCCACTCCCTGGGGGGAAATCCTATACCCTAGAAAGTCTATTTCGTCTCTGTTGAACTCACACTTGGCTAGCTTCGCGTACAGTTTCGCTTCCCTCAACTTTTGGAGGACTTCCCTAACCAGTTTCACGTGTTACTCCCTGTTCTGAGACATTATTAATATATCATCAAGAAAAACAAAAACTCCCCTGTACAGTAATGGATGCAACACTTCGTTGATCAATTGCATGAACGCTGCCCCGCCTCCACTCAGTCCAAAAGGGAGGACACAATAATTATACAGACCGAATGCGCAGGAGAAGGCCGTCTTCTATCTGTCCTCTGGTTTGATTTGCAATTTATGATATGCTTCAATCAAATCTAACTTGGTGAATATCTTCCCCTCTGACAACTGGGCAATTAAATCCTTCACTAAAGGTAGGGGGTATTTATTTACAGTACTGATTGCGTTCAGGCCTCTGTAGTCGATGCAGAGCCTCAACAATTGGTCCTTTTTCCGCCTAAACAACACGGGTGCTCCTAAAGGAGAATTCGAATGCTCGATGAAACCCCTCGCTAGGTTCTTATCGATATACTTTCTCAGTTCCTCCTTTTCTCTAGCCGACATTGGATACAATTTCGCCTTAGGAAGCTCTGCTCCTGGGATTAGCTCTAGTTTCACTTCCACACTCCGCTTTGGTGGAAAATTGTCTGCTTCCTTCTCGTCAAACACATCCACAAAATCACAGTACTCTGGGGGCAATTTTTCCGCCAGTTCTGCTAGTCTGATGGAATCCTCCTCTCCCCTGTTCCCTGGCTCCCCTCTCCCAATCTTATTCCAAAATGCATGCTCTTATCTTCCCAGTTGATTTGCGGGTTGGCCTGCCCTAACCACGGCATGCCCAGTATAACATTGTAGCTGGCTATTTGTGATATCACAAATGACACCCTTCCTTCCCAACATCCTATCTTACACTTCACGCCCTCGACACTGTGTCTGGCTAACGATCCTGATGCCGTAGATCCGTCCAACTGCGAAAAGGCTATTGGGGATTCTAGGCTCGTCCTTTCACATCCTAGTCCCGCTGCTAATTCAGGCGTAATGATGTTCCTAGAACATCCACAATCGATAAATGCTTTACATGTTGCTTGCTTACTGCCACTCTCAAGCTGAATTGGAACTACCAACATTCTTTTGTCCTGACTTACCAACCCCCCCAAACGGTCCCTCATCGGTGGTTCTTCCTCTGCACGTTTGCCGGCTGCGGCCTTCGGTTTGGGTAGACCTCCGCCTTCTCCTTTCCTCTGCCAGCATTCGGCAGCCCTGTGCCCCACTCGGCCTCACACAAAACAACAGCTCCCGCTTGCTTTCACATTCCCTTTCGGCTCTGCTCTCCTCCCGGTTGGAGTCGATTCTCCCTTCCGGCTTCCCTCTTTCATCTGTGGCTGTTGATGCTGCCCTCCTCTGTGCCTCCTCGCTTGGGCCAGCAATGTCTCGATGCGCCCTGCTAGCTGGATCCACCCGTGCAATGTGTCAGGCTCATCGCGGTGCACTGCCAAGGAGAGAATCTCCCGCCTGAGTCCTTCCTTAAAGATCTCAATCTTCGTCACCGCGGACCATTCTGGCACCTTTTCGGCAAGGCACTGGAATTCCTCTGCGTATTCAGATACCGATCTCTGTCCCTGGGAGACGGTCTTTAGCTTCTCCCTCGCCCAGATCTGCTCCAATGGGTCTCAAAAACGGGCCTCCAGAGCTTCCATGAAGCACCTAACTGACCCCAAACATGGGTCGTGCTGCGCGTCCAGCTGGACGTACCAGCTAGCTGCTCCCCTCTTCAGCACTGCACCGATGGCCCGGACCCGGCTAGACTCGGTCCTAAAGGTATGGGCATTGTCTTCCATATAGCCCCTCACCGTGGTTAGGAAAAAATCCAGTTCAGAGGACTCTCCTCCATACCCTATCCTCAGCTCCTCTCGTCTCTGTTGGGGTCCCTGTGGCGGCAATCCCCAATGTTCTGCCCGTCGCAAGCCCCCTTGAGGCCTCAGAGGCCCCGCCGCTGCTTCCCGTTGCCCTGTGCCACGCCCGGCATTCACTAGGGGCACCAGGGGTTCAGGTTGGAACGTGGCTGGGATTCCTAGGGGCATTTCCCCTTCGTCGTCGCTCTCCTCCACCCGCGTCAAGTTTGCTAAGGTCCTGGGTCGGGCGCCAAGCCCTTTTCGCATTCCCCTTCCCCTCGGTGCTGGGAGGTCTGCGAAGCTCTGGCTGCTTCCCATGCTCAAGTCCCCCATTGAGCCAGTCCAAAGTTCCCTTCCTTTCTCTGGCTCCACCAAAGGTGCTAGGCGTTCCATAGCCCTCGACATTATTGCCAGGGTGGTCTCCATCGCCAACATCCTCTCCTCCAGGAACACCATCCTTTGTGGGGATGGGAAGTGTAGATCTCCCTCTCCTCCAGTGCTGTCTTTCTGCACTCCTCCACGCCTCTGGGTTACCCCGTTCGGCTGGGCATAAGCGGTGGATGACGCTAGGGCTGCCAGCTGGTGGAAATCAGCATCCGGCTCGTCGGGGGTGCCCCGTCCCAACTGACCTCCTCCTGCGCCCAGGAGTTCGTCTTCCTCTGTCTGCATATCGCACCTCACCACTGCAGCGGGATGGTGCCAAATTCTTGGCTTTGCTGTCGGCTCACTACAGCCGCTCCTGAATGAATACACGAGACTAGTTGTGTTGTCACCAGAAAGTTTACTGCAGGAAACATCGACATGGAAAAAGCCAAGAATGGGAGGTGTCTGCCAGCATTCCTTTTTATACCCTCCCCCCTCATTTGAAAACGCATTTCCCACCCAACAAAACCCCGCGAAGTTTCCCCGCCAAGTCCAGCAGCTGTTTCTTCTCAGGATCCCGAGATGCAGGTGTCTTATCAGTACACATTGTCAGTGACCCTGAAACTCAGAGCCATACCCAGGCTCTAGTAGCAGGGTTCTGACATCAGACAATGTTTGTTTCAAATTAAATTGTTTTCCAATTAATTTATTGTATATGAAACCCATCAGACCTTTCTCCTTTATCTAATTTCCACTTTAAAATCTGTTTCTGGACATTACTTTTTCCTCCAATCCATAATACTTTGTTTCAGATAATTCCAAAGAAGCCAATTACATTGACCACAATTGTCCCATAGGCTTTTTTTAGCTGCTGCATCACACTGTTGGCTGATGTCCATGAAGATTCCAAGATCTTTTTCACATGGATTGTTGTCGAACCAGGCGTCACCCATCCTGCATCATTGCATTTCATTTTTTCTGCCTAAGTGTAGTATCTTACATTTGTCCTTGTTGAAATTCATTTTGTTAGTTTTGGCCAATCAGCTCTCTAATCTGCTAAGGTCATTTTGAATTCTCCAAGAGATTGACATCTCCAGGTCATCCTTTGTTTGGATATCAGCCAGAATGCTGGCATTGCCCCCCCCCCCCACCATGTGTGACAGAAAGTTGCTGCCAACTATGAGAGAAAAAGGGCTGAACACTATGAAAGCCATACACTGCATACACTGCCCCTTCCCAGGAGACTTAAATCAAGGAAAATTTTCATGAGAACCACCACTCCTTTTAATGTTTTATTATTTATTTATTTATTTACAGTATTTATATCCTGCCCTTCTCACCCCAAAGGGGACTCAGAGCGGCCTTACAAACAGGCAATCATTTGATGCTATAAACATGCATATAAAACATAAAAAGTTACATTAAAAACTGAAACATTGAAACAAGTCAATTAAAAACAAAAATTAAAATCACACTGTCCAAAATCATAATCCAAGGCTGTTCCATTGGTCATATCACTATTGCTTATTCTGTTATTGCACTACGACTTGCTATTCGAACACTTGGTCCCATAGCCATGTTTTTACTTTCTTCCTGAAGGACAGGAAGAAGGGGGCTGCTCTAATTTTGCTGGGGGAGGGGGGGTTAGTTCTACAGACGAGGGGTCACTACCGAGAAGGCTCTGTCTCGCGTCCCCACCAGCTGCACCTGTGAAGGAACTGGGACCAAGAGCAGGGCCTCCTCAGAAGATATTAATCTCCGAGGTGGATCATAGAGGGAGATATTTTCAAGAAGGTAATCTGGGCTAGATTAGTTTAGAGCTTTATAGGCTAAAGCCAGCACTTTGAATTGTGCTCAGTAGCAAACTGGAAGCCAGTGGAGCTGACATAACAGGGGGGTTGTGTGCTCCCTGTAGGCTGCTCCAATGATAAATCTTCCCCAAGCAACAGCAAGAGTATCCCTCTGGGCAGCTGCACCAGGAAATCCCAACTGAATGGCCCCCATAAGGGTCTTCCTCCTGGGGCAGACCAAGAATGGGCAACTTAGAAGTCCTTGAACAGACTTAGTGGTGGTTTTGGGAAATCAAAAGACAACCTGGCAAAATGGCACTACCTAGAAGAATCCTCCACCTTGTGCGACTGTGGAGAAGAACAAACAGCTCAACATCTGTATGCTTGCCCACAATGCCCTGCCTCATGCACAGAGGAATAACTGTTCAAAATTACAGACAATGCGGTCACTTCGGGCCATACAGCCTGAAAGCAACCCAATGTGGTCACTGTCGCCCATTTTTAGTCTAAAAATATTTAGCCCCTTGAGTTTCATCTATTTTATCAGTTTTACACTTCTTTATTTATGCAATGGTTTTGACATGAAATAAATAAATAAATAAAGCCAGCATGCCAACGACTTAAATAAAGAAACAACTTCCTATGAGCCACAGAGATACTTTCAGGAATACCTCAGCAAGCGAGAGTCCAAAAGTGGCAGGCTAAAACCCAGAACCTCAATCAGTGGATGATACCAGATGAGAAACTCCTCCCCAGACACAAAGACAATAAAGTCCTAAATGGCTCTGGCCCAGCTTAACTGTTCCAATGTATCTCTCCCTATGACCTAGTCTGGATGCTAAGATCATCGGGGGAGGCCCTGCTCTGGGTCCCACCTCCTTCTCAGGTGCGGCTGGTAAAGACAAGGGACAGGGCCTTCTCTGTGGTGGTCCCTTGGCTGTGGAACTCCCTCCCCAGTGAAATCAGATCAGCTCTCTCCCTGCTAATCTTTAGAAAGAAATCAAAAACGGTAGGACCAAGCCTTTGGAGAGTAATCAGTGCAGTAGGTGGATATGAAATGAGTGCAATAAGACTGGGATGGCTCCTGGACTATGATTTTGGATCTGTGCGATTTTAATATTTGATTTTGATGTACTGATGTTGATTTTTAAATTTTTATGTATGTTAAGGTACAGTAGAGTCTCACTTATTCAACATTCGCTTATCCAATGTTCTGGATTATCCAACGCAGTCTTCCTCCACAGCTGTTTCTCTAGGCAGCAAGGACTGAACTTTTTATGCATTTAATTTCTGACAATGTTGTTACTCTAAGTTCATTTTATGCAATTCTATCTTTATTTGTAGTCAATTTGTTAGTAGCCAATGTTTTTGTAGTCAATGTTTTCAATACATTGTGATATTTTGGTGCTAAATTTGTAAATACAGTAACTACTACATAATGTTACCATATATTGAACTGCTTTTTCTGTCCATTTGTTGAAAAATATGATGTTTTGGTACTTAATTTGTAAAATCATAACGTAATTTGATGTTTAATAGGCTTTTCCTTAATCCCTCCTTATTATCCAACATTTTCGCTTATCCAAAATTCTGCTGGCCCATTTATGTTGGCTAAGCCTCACAGGTGCAGCTGGCGGGGACAAGAGACAGGGCTTTTCCAGTGGTGGCTCCCCGCCTATGGAACGCCCTCCCCAGTGAAATCAGGCAGGCTCCCTCCCTCCTATCCTTCAGTAGGAAGGTTAAAACGTGGTTGTGGGGCCAGGCTTTCGAATAAGAATCAGCAGCGCTAATTATTATTATGTATGCCGGAACTCAATCGACAGACCCAGTCCTTTAAAATTGAACACGCCCATCTGTATTTTAGAATGTGTTTTATGAATGTCCGATGTAAGTTAATAATTTTTAACTGTTCTATAGTGCATTGTACAATTTGTATATATGTGTTTTATTGTAAGCCACCCTGAGTCCCCTGTTGGGTGAGAAGGGTAGGATATAATTTTTTTTGTGTCAGGAGCAACCAGAGTTGCTTCTGGAGTGAGAGATTTGGCCGTCTGCAAGGACGTTGCCCAGGGGACGCCCGGATGTTTTTATGTTTTTACCATCCTTGTGGGAGGCTTCTCTCATGTCCCCGCATGGAGCTGGAGCTGATAGAGGGAGCTCATCTGCGCTCTCCCCGGGTGGGATTCGAACCTGGCAGCCTTCAGGTCAGCAACCCAACTTTCAAGTCACGAGGCTTTTATCCCCTAGGCCACCGGAGGCTCCATAAATATTGTAATAAATAAATAAATAATCAATAAGTGAGACTCTACTGCAGGGGTCCCCAAACTTTTAAAGCAGAGGGCTGGTCCACAATCCTTCAGACTGTGGAGGGACCGAATTCTCATTTGAAAAAAAAACCTAAACAAATTCCTGTGCACACGGCACATGTCTTATTTGTAGTGCAAAACAACAACAACAATGAAAGAACAATACAATATTTAAAAATGAAAACAATTGTAGCCAACATAAACCTATCAGGATTTCAATGGGAAGAGAGGGCCTGCTTCTGGCCAATGAGATAGTCAAGTTAATTAGGATTGTTGTTGTTGTGCCTTCAAGTCATTTCAGACTTTGGGAGAGCCTAAGTCTAAAATTATTTATTTATTCATTTACTACATTTATTTATTACATTTATATCCTGCCCTTCTCACCCCGAAGGAGACTCAGAGCAGCTGTATGTACATACAATATATTATATTATTAGCATAGAACAATATTAGCATTATATATTACTATATCGAACTATATCACTATACTGTAATATTATATGTAATATATAACCTATAATTAATATTATTATATGGTATTATTAGTATTATATTGTATAAAGTTATAATATTATTATCAATATTATATGTACATACAATATATTATATTATTTAAAATGATATAAAAATATTATTTATTTATTTAGTTGCTACATTTATATGCCGCCCTTCTCACCCCGAAGGGGACTCAGAGCAGCTTACAAATTAAATTTACATACAATATTATATTAGCATAGTACAATACTGGTAATAAATTACTATATTGTACTGTATCAATATATTGTAATATTATTAGTAATATTACATGTAAAATAGATAATTAATATTATTATATTGTACTATTAGTATTATATAGGAGCCTCTGATGGCCTAGGGGATAAAAGCCTCGTGACTTGAAGGTTGGGTTGCTGACCTGAAAGCTGCCAGGTTTGAATCCCACCCGGGGAGAGTGCGGGTGAGCTCCCTCTATCAGCTCCAGCTCCATGCGGGGACATGAGAGAAGCCATCAAAACAGACGGCCAATTCTCTCACTCCAAAAGCAACTCCGGTTGCTCCTGACACACAAAAAAAAGTATTATATCGTATTACAATATAATATTATTAATATTATATGTATATACACTATGTTATAATTATTATATATTATTATGTTATAAATTATGTTATAAAACTGAGGGCAGGGGCCAGGTAAATGACCTTGGAGGGCCGCATCCGGCCCCCGGGCCTTAGTTTGGGGACCCCTGCTCTACTGTATATGTTTATTGTATTTGTATGTTTGTTTGTATGGCATTTAACTGTTGCCAATTTGGAAGCCGCTCTGAGTCCCCTTCGGGGTGAGATAGAGCAGGGTATAAATGTAGTAAATGGGCCTTTTCAGTGGTGGCCCCCCGCCTATGGAACGCCCTCCCAAACGAAATTAGGGAAGCTCCCTCCCTCCTGTCCTTCCGAAAAAGAACAAAAACGTGGTTATGGGAGCAGGCATTTGAGCATGAGTAACAGCAGAATTGCGATATGAATATATGACTCATTGACACACCCCCACCTGGACATGAAAAATGCGCCTGAAATGTATATTTAGATGTATAATTATGCTGTTTTTAATTTATATTTTAATTTTATTGTAATTTTTAATCTTGGATGACTTTTAATTTGATGTAAACTGTGTTTGTGATGTATATTGTAAGCCGCCCTGAGTCCCCTGATGGGTGAGAAGGGCGGGGTAGAAATAAATAAATAAATAAATAGTAAATAAATAAAATAAATAAAGAAGGTGCCTGCAAAGGAAGGTGAAGCATGGCGGGCTGACCTCCAGGGGGGGTTCTGGCTCAGGCTCCGGCTCGGACTCGGTGGACTCCTCCTCGGCCTCTTCTTCCTCCTCGGCCTCCTCCTCCTCCTCCTCGGCCCGCTCTTTTTGGTCGTCGATGCTGTCTTCGATTTCTCGTGAGAACCGCTCCCCGACGCGGCCCAGCAGCTGCGAGAAGCTGTGGGGAGACGAGCCCGCCACCGCCGTCCAGGAGCGCATCAGGCCCATCACCACCTCGGTGGCGCCCTTCAGGGACAGCAGCCCCTTCCGCCCCGCGCCCTCCATGGCCTCGCCTCGCCTTCCCCCCCCAAAAAAACACCTCAAGGCAGCGCCATCTTCGTTTACACGCCGTTGCCGGGCAACTAGCCGCAAAGCCTGTCGGGAGGCGTAGCCGCTGCCCTATCAGTGGCGCCGAACGGGGCGCGCGACGATGCGTTGCCTAGCAACCGGGGAGCCTTGCGAGCCGAGAGTCGCTGAGGGAACAAGGCCTGTGTCCGTTCTCCCACGAAGGAAGGCACAATCCAAGCCCCCCCGACAGATGGGCATCCGGACTCTGCTTAGACACCTCCAGAGAAGGAGACTCCACCAGACTGCCATGCAGTCCAAGTCGTATCAAACTGCATTCATTCTACAGTATAGTTAAGGCCTAGGCAAACTTGGGCCTTTCAGGTATTTTGGACTCCAACTCCTCATCTTGTGTTGTCGAAGGCTTTCACGCCCGGAATCACTAGGTTGCTTGTGAGTTTTTCCGGGCAGTGTGGCCATATTCCAGAAGCATTATTTATTTAATACATTTTTATCCTGCCCTTCTCACCCCGAAGGGGACTCAGAGCGGCCTACAAATTAAATTTACATACAATACTATATTATTAGCATAGCACAATACTGGCAATAAATTACCATATTGTACTATATCTATATATTGTAATATTATTAATAATATTACATGTAATATATAATATATAATTAATATTATTATATTGTATTATTAGTATTATATTGTGTTACAAAGTAATATTATTAATATTACCGGTATATGCATATACAATATATACAATATATTGTAATATATATATTGGTGGTAGTTAAGGTAAAGGGTAAAGGTTTCCCCCTGACATTAAGTCCATTATAAATGGGTTATATAGCTGTGTGGGAGGGCCTTGAGTCTACACTGCCATATAATCCACTTAAAATCAGATAATCTGTATTTTATAGGCAGTGGGGAAGAGGCCTAAGTGAGGCCTAACTCGGCCTGTCCCCTGGGCTGAGTGGGTTGCTAGTGGGCGGAGCTTAGCCTTCTAACTGGCCGCAATTGGATAAAAACAATTATTCTTCTCCCTCTAATTAGGACTTTATTTTACTTTCCTTTTTGTTGTATGAACGTAGAGGCATGGATGAGGGGTTGTGCTGGCAAGTTTAGTGTTTCTGGGATGCGTAGTTTTTTTTGTTTTGTCCTAGGCCGAAATTTCATTACCCTTTTATATATATAGATTGTAATATTATTAATAATAGGCCCGGGCTGTGCTATATCTATATATTGTAGTATTATTAATAACAGGCTCGGGCTGTGGTGCAGGCTGGAGAGCAGCCAGTTGCAACCAGCTACAATGAATCACTCTGACCAGGAGGTCATGAGTTCGAGGCCCGCTCGGAGCCTATGTTTGTCTTGTCTTTGTTCTATGTTAAAGGCATTGAATGTTTGCCTATATGTGTAATGTGATCCGCCCTGAGTCCCCTTCGGGGTGAGAAGGGCGGAATATAAATGCTGTAAATAAATAAATATATAAATAATATTACATATAATATATAATATATAATTAATATTATATTGTATTATTAGTATTATATTGTATTACAAAATAATATTATTAATATTACCGGTATATGCATATACAATATATTATAATATATATTATTGCAAATTATATTGTATATATGTATATATACATGTGTGTATACATACATACATACATATACACATATATACACATAATTAGCAAAGCATGTTACTGGTGGGAGGGACCTTCAGTTGGAGCAAGGAGACAAGATGGAAACTGTCTTTGCTGGTTCCCTCTTTGCTCTGGCACCGTTATCTCCTGACGTTTCGCCCACATCTATGGCAGGCATCCTCAGAGGTTGTGAGGTCTGTTGGACACTAGGCAAGTGGGGTTTATATATCTGTGGATTAATGTCCAGGGTGGAAGAAAGAACTCTTGTCTGTTGGAGGCAAGTGTGAATGTTGCAATTGGCCACTTTAATTAGCATGGAAAAGCCTTGCAGCTTCAAAGCCTGGCTGCTTCCTGCCTGGGGGAATCCTTTGTTAGGAGGTGTTAGCTGGCCCTGATTGTTTCTTGTCTGGAAGTCCCGTTTTTTGAGTGTTGTTCTTTATTTGCTGTCCTGATTTTAGAGTTTTTTTTATACTGGTAGCTAGAATTCTTCAATGTGACATCTTTTCAGATATTTAAACGTGGCTTTCATGTCCCCTTCTCTCACCCTTCTCTTCTCCAAACTGAACAGACCCGGCTTCCTCACTCCTCAAAGGGATTCATAGTTTCTAGACCTTTCTTTATTTTAGTCACCTTCTGTGCATATTTCTAGATTAAATTTTCTTTTTACAGTTTAGCAGTCTGCATGTTGTTTTTGTATGTGTGAAGGGAACAAATGTGGAGCAGTGACACGAATGACAGGATATTGCCTCAGTTCAACCATGACATTCACAGAGGGACCGCTACTTTCAAATTCCTTGAGGATACATGTAATAACCAATTCGTTGCCCAAAATAACACTAGGTAACAAAATTTCAAACAAATTTCGTAGTTTAATACACTTTTCCATATTTTTATGATGGAACCAAGTAGGAAATGACATTAGAATCATAGAATCATAGAATCATAGAATAGTAGAGTTGGAAGAGACCTCATGGGCCATCCAGTCCAACCCCCCGCTAAGAAGCAGGAACAGATGGCCATCCAGCCTCTGCTTAAAAGTTTCCAAAGAAGGAGCCTCCACCACAGTCCGGGGGAGAGAGTTCCACTGCCGAACAGCCCTCACAGTGAGGAAGTTCTTCCTGATGTTCAGGTGGAATCTCCTTTCCTGTAGTTTGAAGCCATTGTTCCGTGTCCTAGTCTGCAGGGCAGCAGAAAATAAGCTTGCTCCCTCCTCCCTATGACTTCCCCTCACATATTTGTACATGGCTATCATGTCTCCTCTCAGCCTTCTCTTCTGCAGGCTAAACATGCCCAGCTCTTTAAGCCTCTCCTCATAGGGCTTGTTCTCCAGACCCTTAATCATTTTAGTCGCCCTCCTCTGGACGCTTTCCAGCTTGTCAGCATCTCCCTTCAACTGTGGTGCCCAAAATTGGACACAGTATTCCAGGTGTGGTCTGACCAAGGCAGAATAGAGGGGGAGCATGACTTCCCTGGATCTAGACATTGATTAACTCAGGATCAAAAATTGTGTTACATAGTGTAATCCTTGATTGCTTCACTTGTCGCTTGAAGACGAGAACTTCCTTATGGACATTATCTGCTGACTTTCTATCTTTTGCGCTTCAGGGAGAAGTTGCAACAACAGCAGTTAAAGTCACCCAAATGACTTTCTTTCATTATCTCGCTGGCAATAAATGTGAAATGCCTTTTAATGAGAGGAGAGAATGGGAGATCTCCACTCTGCTGCTCTTTGCCCGCATCCAAAGTTGCCCTGGGAAGATGCCTGTGTATGGCATGCTGGGAATAGCTACAGGAACATTTGGGATGTCTTGATTTGAGGTGCAAGATTGTTATTATAATATTACATTTTCAAATAAGGCCAGCTCTGGCCATATTAATCTAGTCATCTGTAGCCAGGAATAATCAGGACTGAAAACCAGGAAGGGCTTCTCTATCTTTAATGGTTTCAGCAGGTATTGCTTGCCATGGTAACACACTAGGTAACCAGATACACCAGGTAACACACTAAAATTCCTTATTTAAACAATTCACTAGGTAACATGATTTTTTTCTGGGATATAAATGTCATATCCTAATTAGTTCTATCATAAAAAAACATGCAAAAACTTTGTCTTTGTGGGAGGGACATCCTACAGCACAGTTTGTTACAGTATTTCAATGAATATCTCATAAGAGTCTCAATCACTTCAGCCTAGTTTGTGGCACAAAAACAAAGTGTCTGGAGTAGAACAACTACTTTCAAAAGAAGAATTGTACAATTAAAATAGGAAATAGCACTTTCAAACCAGGAACAGATAATTTTTCAAATTTTGTTACGTAGTGTTATAAATGATACAGGATTCTTCTCCAGTTTTCAGTCTGGCAAATCTAGGAGGAATTGTGTATACCCTGAACAAATCTGGCCAGGAAATCCCATAGGTTTGCCTTGAAGTAGCCATAGGTCAGAACCAACTCGAAGGCACATAAGAACAAGAAGAGAATTTTCCCCATTTGCTATTATGCTGGGATCTGATATCCTGCCACCATTTACTGGCTGCAGAACTAATAATAATAATAATAATAATAATAAATAGGTTGACAAATGAAAGCATCATTCTTGTCTCAGTCTGAACACCACTTGCTCTTTAGTGGAAACATTTTACATTTACTTGAAATTAATCTAATGGAGAGATGTGGAGTGAGCTTTCTTAGCTGAACTGGGCTTGAATTTATTTTTTTAAAGCCAACGGTTGAAACTTTATAAAACAAATGAGTTTCCAATAATAAATCCAAGTACCATCAAGCCAAGAAAGCCACATCTTGCCATTAGATTAAATTTAAGGTAACTGTGTGTATCTTGTCAGACTCTGAAAAAGCCAAGCATGTCATAGAGACTAATTAATACGCAGGTTAAAGCAAAAGATGTCAAGAAGCAATGTTCTGGACATGGGTTTCCCACACTGAATTCCAAATCCAGACTTGGGTTCTTCCAGCAGTCGGATGTGCTTTGGCCAAGAAAGTCCACTCATTATTTGATGAGTGTGTCATTTTTCTCCCATTGAATTGATGCTTCAGTTGAGACCTGTGTTTATGAGAGAGAACAATATTTCCTGTGTGATTTGCAACCAAGTGATGACAAGTTGTGAATAATCCCTAAAGACCGGAACAGACATCAAGCGACATTTGTCCAAAACTGATACTTTGCAAGGAAAATCAGTCAAATGGACAGAATTAGCTAGAGAAAGGCAATGTCTCCTTTCCCCATTAGTGAGAGCAATTGTTGTTGACAACTGGAATTGCTAGCTATTGGCCGCCCGACTTCTCATTTACCCAAGTGAACTATGATAGACAGCCTGGAAATGCAGCCGGTCTCAACTTGTCATTTACCATCAAGATGACTTGGAGTTATGGCAAATGACCTATTATTATTATATTTATTTATATGCTGCTTTTCTCTCCATAAGGAGACCTATGAATGAGAGATCTCTAAAACAGCCGGTAGGCTGTTAGAAATTGTGGGAGCTGAAGTCCAAAACACCTGGAGGGAGAGCCCAAGTTTGCCCATGTCTGCTCTACATCATCCTTTTAATCAACAGCTCTATTCACATCTTGAAAACTTAGGGCAGTTGTGGCTTCCATCGAGTCTATCCATTTGTAAGCTCAGAAAAACATTATAATATATTTGACTATTTCTTCTCAAACTAGCTTTGGGTTTCCTCTGGCTGTCTGGTCAACAGGATTTCCATTTCAAAGTCCTGCCGTGGCCACAGGGGGGAAAGCATGAAGGAAGCTCTATCCGTCAGATGTCCACATTCGAAATCCCATCTGGAGGTGTGGGATTCCCGAGGTGCAAAAGGCCACCTATAATCGGATTAATGGCAAGGCTGGTGAGGCATCTGTGGAAGATTGAAGCCACCAGCTTGATGGGTGGCTAACAAAAGGAAGGGCTAGCCCCCAAAGGTGGGCTTCATGAACTTCTGTGGCACCTGGCATCTCGCCAGCCAAGGTTAATGAGTTCTCCCCATCCAAGGGTCCCGGAGTTTATGTCCCCACCATCTGGAAAATGCCGTCCCTTCCCACTGGGATTTCCAAGGGTTCAGCCCAGAGAAAGGATGATTAAAAACTCCAGACTTTAAAGGAACAACAAGAGCTGCCACCAACACCCACCACCTGCTCAGCTTTGGGGGAGAGAGGATGGATGCTCCCTCGCTCATCATTTGCAAAAGCTTCTTCCACAGCATCTCTCTGCAGCAACTGGCTATTAGATGTCTGCTAGATATAGTCTCAGTGTTGCAGGAAAAAACTTTCTGAATGATTTAGAAAAGTGCAGAGAAATGATGGGGATTCTGATGGACACAGCTAGCCTCAAAGCTGATACTCAATTGGTGAAAGATGGTAAGAGCTATTTAATAGTGGAACAGACTGTCTTAGGAGTGACAGATCCTGTTTAAAGATCTCACTTTGGAGTTCTTTAAACAGGAAATGAATGGCCATCTTTTAGGAGTGCTTTAGGAGTGCATTTCTGCATGTATCAAATGGCGTTTGAGGTCCTTTCTGTGTTTATGCTTTTTTTTTAGAGACCCAGAAAGAAAATGAAAGGCTGAGTACTTCCTCCATGTGTTTTTCCAACCATTCCTGGGCCCCTGACCAATCAAGCATTTCTCGGTACAGTTTTGATTAATAAAGAGCACAATGCGCCAGGATCAAGGACTGTAAGCTGTGTGAGAAAAGGGTTTTTATGCATTTCAACTGGGACTGCAATAAATAACATAAGGACGAAAGTAGATCACAGCAAAGTCTAGGTAGTCCAGGATCTTGATAGCCGATAACTGGAAGTCCAGAGAGTCACATTAAATTCTAGTGCCAGGCACTCAATAGGTACTTGTAGGATTTAAATAGGTTGTGTTTGCTCATTCAAGACCAAACATGTATTCAAGGAATACACTGGTTGTCCTTCACTGGAAAGCACCTTGGCCCAAGTTTCTGAGTGACCGTTTTACTGTGGAACTTTTTAGAGTAACATGGGGTCTGTCTACATTTAATGTATGTGTGATCTGAAAAATAAAAGACAGACTTCATAATACAAAGGCTGGTTGATACAATTTGATGGAGCCACAACTAGTCTCCTTGTCAGATGCATGGGAACACAAAACTAATAAAAAGTGGCCATGTTTCCAGCATTAAAGACACTGACTCGAAGCTCTCTCAGTCCCTGTGATGTTCCTGGATGCAGGGCTGAGCCATAATTACACATATCTAAATAATCTTTCAGATCTCTTTCACTGGCTGTTCCTTATTAACATCTCAGCAGGCTTTAATTTTCGGATAAAGGCTTGAGTATCAATTCGCATGGCCCTTGGAACAGGAGAAGGGGGACTGCTCTCTTTCATGCACAGATTTGACAGGGTGCCTTTTGTCCTTTTGTGCAGCAATCTTTGCGTCCCCTCGCCCGCCCTCCCCGCAATTAATGCTCTTATTCCTTCGGAGTTTGGCTTTGATTCTCTTCACTTTGCCAATTGGCCAGATCAAATCCACTTTGAAAGCTAAGAGGGGGGTTAGATTTAGGCCGCTTTGGCGCAGTCTAATTGGGTGCAGACGAGGAGGGCCCCCAAACAGCCAATAGTCCTGGTAGAGGATGGGCTGATCAGACCACCTCCAGACGGCTCACATTCCTCATAAAGGTTGGGCTGTTCTGTTTCTTGATGGCATCCTTTGTAGCAGTTGTTCCTGCCCTCAAATCCAATCATACCATAAATATACCGGGTTTCAGCCATCATCTTTTATCTCTTTCAGATGTTCTTAACTGTTATCCGCAGATGGTTTTCTTTCCTCTCCAACTTCTTCATGCAACATGCCATCAGTTTTTTTTAAAGGTTTCCCCTGACATTAAGTCCAGTCATGTCTGACTCTGAGGGTTGGTGCTCATCTCCATTTCTAAGCTGAAGAGCCAGCATTGTCCGTAGACACCTCCAAGGTCATGTGGCCGGCATGACTGCATGGAGCGCCGTTACCTTCCCGCTGGAGTGGTACCTATTGATCTACTCACATTGGCATGTTTTCGAACTGCTAGGTTGGCAGAAGCTGGAGCAACAGCGGGCGCTCACTCCTCTCCCAGGATTTGAACCTGGGACCTTTCGGTCTGCAAGTTCAGCAGCTCAGTGCTTTAACACACTTTGCCACCGGGGCTCCCTATGCTATCAGTAGGATATATCAATTGACCCAAAGTGGAGAGGAACCAAAACAATGGATAAGGATGCAGAAAATGAATGTCTACCTGCCTTGGTAACTCCCAAATCCCAAGGCTTTTTGCTAGTTCAGGTGAGTCATTTGACAAGTTCCTTTCTCACTCCTTCCTCAAAGCTTCAGTTCCTCGTCTGCAAAATGGGAAGAGGAGCATCCTGCACCATGGGAATTGTGACTGAGAATGGAACCAAGGAGGGAAAGTTAAGTGGGGCAAGCGATTAGTTGGACAGAGCTGGAGTCGGCTGGGAGGTAGCCCACTCATTATGTGAACCTAGCCAAAATCACATCATCCCCACCCCTGCTATGGGGGAGAGGGGAATTAGAATCCTAGAATCCCAGAGTTGGTAGAGGCTTCAAGAGCCATCCAGTCCAACTCTATTCTCCCATGCAGGGAAACCATCAAAACACTCCTGACAGATGGCCATCCAGCCTCTGCTTTAAGTTCCCAATAGAAGAAGACTCCACCACCCTCCAAGGTAGCAAGGTCTACTGTCAAACAGCTCTTACACTCAGGCGTGTCTGTGCTTGCCCCTTCCTCAATGTGACATCCTTTTATGTCAGGCTCACTTCAAAGGACCAGTCTGAACGCAGATCAAAGATTGCTGCTCTCAAATCCAATCTTTATTGAAGAATACATGACTTTGGAAAAGTCGGGAATGACCTAATGTTTACATACAATCATTTTTATCACCTCTGTCGTAACGTCACACCACACGTAAATATCATCACCAAATCCCACCCCCTGTATCACATTACTATTATTCCCACACATTCTACCAATTATAATTGTTTATACTTTCAACCCCGAGTTCCCAGGCTCTTCTATCTTCTTCTGCCAGGTGCTCCATGAGACATCCGGAATTATTTATGTTATGACTCCAAGTCCAGGGCTTGGAAATTCAGCCCTGGGACTTGGTTCCATGACACTTTTACATATTTAAACATGGTTCATATGTGCCTTTTCAGCCTTCTTTTCTCCAAGCTAAACTCCTCCAGGGTTTGGCTTCCAGACCTTTGGCCACTTTGCCCGTCATTTGGCCACTTTGCCCGTCACCTTCAGACTTGTCCATATCCTTCTCTGAATTGCTTTGCCCAGAACTAGACACAGGTTAGTGCAGGCGAGGTCTGACCAAAGCACAATAGAGCAGGACTATGAACTTTCCTCCATCTAGAATCCAGACTCCTCTTGATGCAGCCTAGAATCACATTGGCTTTTTTGCTTCCACATCACACTGTTGGTTCATGTTCATCTTATGGTCTACCATGACTCCTAGATCCTTTTCACATAGGCTGTTTACTCTCCAGATGTCACCCATCCTATATCTTTCATTTGGGCCTTTCATTTTTATTGCCTAAGTGTCATACCACACATTTCTCCCTGTTGAAATTCATTTTGTTAGTTCTGGCCTAGTTCTCTAATCTGTGAAGGTCATTTTGGATTCTGATCCAAACAACGGTGGACAACAAAGTGGAGAAACAATGTCAGATCCAATCAGGGATTTCTTGCGTTGCTTATTGTTGGCCCTGAGAAAGCTTTGCTGGCTGAGCAAAAGTAAACCTGGATGCCCATAACCAAACCAGTGCTTCACACAGTCGGCTGCGTTGGGAGTACAGGATAACATTAGCATAAGCCCAGGTCCCTGGTGAGGAGCGATGGACATGTGGTGGTGAACAAGGAAGCTACTTTCCGCCATTCCTCATTTCTTATGAAGCCAAAGGGCTGGAGAATTGGCAGGGTTAGTAGTAATAAACGCAATCCAGGCAGCTTGATCCCCAGCTGTAATCACCAAATTTGTTTTTCATCAGTGGCAATTTATGGGGATGTTCATTGCATCAGTGTTCACCGTTCAGTCTGTTAGGCTCAGGAGCAAGTGGCAATCAAGGGAGAAGATTGGCTTGTTAGGATCTTGGACGTGAACATTTGCAATTTCCCGCACTGAGTGCTACAGCAAAATACCTCTGGCAAATCATCAGTCGCTCTATTAGAAAGCTGCCCTTGCTTGTTCTTGGATGAATCTTAAATCATAGTTTCTAATAGCAAACGTTATGTGGCGCTTGTGGCAGGGGCCTTATCATCACAGCCTGGGCCTCTCAGCAAATGTTTCTAGATTGTGTAGACAAGGATGCTAAAGGAGGGAGCCTTCCTGATTTATAATCCTTGAAGTAGTTTGGAGGATGAGGATTCACCTGCCTGCTGCAAAATGTTCTTATCCTGGGCTTTACTCACTTTCAGAAATTCAGAAGACTCTTCTCTTTAGTGAAAGTGTTGAGGGCCAAGTTAAGCTCAAAGGAGGATGTGTGAATGCTTAGTAGTTGTGCATGGTGCTAAAGGGTGACAAAATACATGCCTTCTAGTAAAGAAGCTTCCTTTATCCATACAGGGCATTTCAGACGGGCCTCAGTTTGGTAGGTTGGGCCTATACTGAGTCAACCTTTGTGTTGACTTGTGCATGTGCCTTCAAGTCCCCTGCTGACTTGTGGCAATCCTATGGATTTTGTAACATTTTCTTAGGCAAGAAATAGTTCTTTTCCAGCTCCTTCCTCTGAAATATATCTTACAGCACCTAGGATTTATTGGAAGTACCCCAAACAAATATGATTACCACTTTAAAAATTGATTCAATGGGTTTACTTCAGGCGAACCAGCAGGATTCTAGCCATCCTTTGCCTTCTCATACCCACATTCAATTTAACAGAACAGAACTGGTCCAATATTTGTAACATCTTGAAGGACAAATGCTCCTGGCCCTCAGTTTCTCTTAGGGAGAAGTTCCTCTCACTGGCCTCAGTGTTTGGATCCCAATTAAGCTTCCAGAGTAGCACTTACATACACTGATTTAACTGGACTGAAGCGATAATAATATAGAAGAGAGGGCACTTCGCCCTTCCTGATACCCTAATACTGAAAAGGCATCAGATTTCATTTGATCTTGGTGGCTAAGCAGGATGAACCCTGGTTAGTATTTGGATGGGAGACTGCCAATGAACCCTCATGTTGTAAGCTCTATTTCAGAGGAAGGAACTGATAAAACTACTTTTGAATATTCCTTGCCTAAGAAAACCCTATGCAATTCAAGGGGACACCTCAAGTCGACAGGTGACTTGAAGGTACACATACACACAGAAGGTCTACTAAAACATTCTGGAATATGCTTTGAGGCCCAGATGGATGGAAGTTCTCACCACAGTCAGGTAATGAATTCACACCAGGTTTGACTCCAGGTTTTATAGGAGCTCTCCAAGGTGCTAAACTCTATTCCTAGACTAATAATAGCTAAAACATGGGGGAAGAAGAGCTAGGCATTAAAGACTGGAGAGATAAACTGGGGGAATATATCCAAATGGCCTCTAGTAACAGAGGAGGAAATAATGTGCCTCCAGTGTTACCACTTGCAGGATGGGAGGGGAGGCTTTTCCGACTCATCCTTCTTAATAGTCATGTCATGGAGGATGCTGAATTAGCCTAAAAAAGCACCAGTGCATGCAGGCAAACCACAGTACAGTAATTAATGTTTCCAAAATTATCCTTTAATTTTCCAGTCGAGCCAAGAGGAAAACAGCACAAGCAGCAATGGAAAAGAGAACACAGAACCAGGCTACACCAGATTTCAGCTTCAAGCTATAGGTGGCGGCATTGGGCAGCCAGTATGGAGAGAGGAAAGATAGGCCCGCCACTGAAAGACCAAGGCTCTGTCCCGGGGCTGGTGCTTTTTTACTTACACTTTGCTAAGAATGAAGAACTCACTGGGCTTCAAAAGGTGAAAGAGAGCTAAGGGTTTGTGAGCCTGGCTCCTCCAAGCCTCTGCTGAAAGAAACTGTACCATGGTGACATTGTTAGAAGGAGATCTGAGCTACTTAGAGCAAGGATGTGCTTAAGGATGTCTAGGTAATAGTTCTGTGCATTTTGACAAGGTGTAGCTTTTACAGAATTGGGGGAAATCTAGATTCTTCCAGAGAGATAGTTCAGCACACAGTGGCAAAATATTAGAGAGGATTATGGGACCAATCTAAAATGGAAATTTGGTCAAATGTGGTCTGCATAGATTAGATCTGCCACATAAGAGGACCTCTTAGATCTGTTGCAGAGGGGGAAGCGTCCTTGTTTGTAAGACAGCCGTAAACTTCCACGTTCTGTCTTTGAGTGGAAGAGAGAAACTAAAGGAAATCCTTTACATAACCACCAACTCTGAGAGATAAGCGTGGTGGATTCCAGTTGACTGCTTCAAATAAGGCAACTGAAGTTGATTGCATTTCATGTAAGTGCTTTATAATTTGGTACACTATAACATCCTTGCTCTGTTGCATAAGGGGTGATATAAATCCAAAGTCACTAAGGTTATTTGTTTGCTGCACACTCCTTCCCCGTTTTCCATCTTCTGGCATGAATTTTGCCAGGTTCACTTTATAGACCAATCAAATACCTTTCAAAATGGTGGGAAACCTCCTTAAAAGAGCTTCCTGGGAATAAATGTAGCTGCATGTCACAAATAACACCAGCAACATTAAAAGCTACGCTGTTGGTGTGGGATTCTTTGCCTTCCTCTGATGTTCACAGCTAGGACTGAATTTGGGCTTGAGTTGTTTTTTTAATGAACAATCTTCAATGCTATAGACTCCGCTGGGCCATACGAACAGAGCAAATTCAATCTGCTTTTGTTTTCCCTCCACAAAACTCAAAAATAAACAAATCACCCAACATTTGTATCTCGGAAAGCAACACTTGGGAATCTTATACATCTTCTTAGAACAAATGCAGACATGAGCAAACCTTGGCTCACCCGGAGGACCAAAGTTTACTCTAACTGAACCCCCCTCCCCTCAAAGCCTAATAATAATCAATTGCCATCAAGCATATGCCATTCTGAAGCACAGTAAAGCAACCCTCTTCCCAGGCCACCTCCTCCCACTTAGCTTCCACCATGGAAAGGATTGGGGCTACACGGTGGTGATCTTCTTGTCCTTGGTGGCCTGCTTGATGGCCGCTTGCTCACAGATGATCTCCTTCAGGCGCTGGAGCCTCATGTTCTGGGTGGTTTGGTCCCCGACGCCAGTCTGGCTGCGGTGGAGCAAGCTCAGTGCATAGATGTACTCCAGCTCCGTGTATTTCACTCCTTGGTCCACCACCAGGTTTAGCAGCTCATCTGCAGTGTTGTACAGCATCTCGTAGTATTGCCTGTAAATCAAAATAGAATGTTACATATTCAGTTCATGCCTCTATTCCATCATTATAATAATAATAATAATAATAATAATTATTATTATTATTATTATTATTATTATTATTATTATTATTATTATTATTATATTTTTTTCCTCCTATGGGATAGAATGTCCATGACATCACCACTGAGGAAATGAATCTCTGTAGATAGATGAGACAGGGGTTTCTTTGCAGTGGTAGCTGCAGTTTGGTGAGGCACCAGCACGCTTTGGTAGAAAAGGCTAAAGAGTATGTGAAACTACAATACCCAGGATTCCATGACACTGAACCATAGCAATTCAAGTGGTGTTAAACTGCATTGATTCTCCAGTGTAGATGCACCCAAAGACTTGCTCATGGAGGTGTCAGATGATTCTCACATGAGTTTTGAAATGACTGAACCATAACTAGGTGTACTACTCCAATACAGAGCCATCACAATGTAATAGTTTGCCTGTATCTGTATGTGTGAGAATGAGAGCGAGATATGCCTTCAAATTAGCTCCGATGTTGTGACTGCAATGAATGTGAGCTTCCATTGCTGAGATAGGATTTGAATCCTGTTCTTCCAGGAAGAACAGGATTCAAATCCTATCTCAGCAATGGAAGCCCACATTCATTGCAGTCACAACACCGGAGCTAATTTGAAGGCATATCTCGCTCTCATTCTCACACATACAGATACACACAGAGGCCTCAAGGCCTCCCCTTCTGAAACCCTTCAGTCTTTTCTTTCTTTCCTTGTTAGTTCACACCTCTCATGTCTCACAAACCATTTCTCCTTCTCCCTGCCTCAGTGGTTGGCAATGGTAAGCCTCCTAGGCAAATACCTTGCCAAGAAAACCCTATGAGAGGGTTGCCTTAAAATTGGAAATGTATGGAAGGCACACACAACAATAACATCCCTTGAACCTGGCCTAAGAAAAGGCAAGTGCATATCCAGGAGATGTTAAAATTTAAAGGTAGGTTCTAGGGCTGGGATGGAATACGAGCATTTTTAGTCCAGTTCTCTATTTCCAAAGGAAGAGCCATCAAATGCAATCTCTACAGTGCTCTTATATAAATATAAGGGTTCTCCAATGCACAAGAGAGGCAAATGGCTGCCTCAGAATATGCTGGACATGTGTCTCCTACCTGCCTCCAATCCGATGCACACTGCTTTCAGAAGTCATCTGCCACTCAGCTGGAAGATCCGATTATTTTTTAATTAAAATAAACAATTGCTTTAAAGGGGAGGGGAAGGCCAGTGTGCTTGCCTTTCTTTTTAATTGCCTACAATTAACGGGGCGGCCTCTTTTGGCCCCGCTGCCTCTGGCCGGCCGGCCTCCGCAGGCGGCATCGTTCACTTGATTAGCCGCTCCGTTCACTGCCCGCCTCCCCCGTCTTTGAAAAGTATTAATAAATATTGATCAGGCGTGCTTCCTGTTTGCCTTTGCCAAAGCAATTCTGATAGGCCTGTCCTGCTGATGTTATCAAATAATGGAATATGGAAGGGAAAGTGGAATTTGCCACTTAGCTGGCCCTCATTCCTTTTTCATAGTTTTTGCCTCAAGCCATTAGAAATGTTTTGTTTGATTTTTTTTTAAAAAAGAGGACGTGGAAGAGACACGCTCGGCCGGGCGATTCTGATCAATGAAAGCTGGGGGAACATCCCTGAGCTGGCATTGTGCACCGCTCTGTCTTGGGTGTTTCATGCACAGCTGCTGGGGAGGCAAAACACACAAATCACAGCTTCGGAAGAAGCCACACGGGAGACATCCAGTCCCACCCCATTCTGCCATGTAGGAAGACATCATTCAAGCATTCCCGAGAGATGGCCATTCCGCCTCTGCTTAAAAGCCTCCCACAAAGATGGTAAAAACCAGGGCGTCCCCTGGGCAACGTCCTTGCAGACAGCCAATTCTCTCACACTAGAAGTGACTTGTAGTTTCTCAAGTCACTCCTGACATGAAACAAGTGACATTCTTTCAAATATTTATACACGGCTATCATGACTTTTCTTAACTTTCTCTTCTCCAAGCTAAACTGAACCTCCTTCATAAGGAACTCCTCAAGAGTGTGTTGTCGAAGGCTTTCATGGCCGGGATCACAGGGTTGTTGTATGTTTTCCGGGCTGTATGGCCATGTTCCAGAAGTATTCTCTCATGACGTTTCACCCACATCTATTGCAGGCATCCTCAGAGGTTGTGAGGTATCCTGAAGAGTGATTCATGACTTCCAAACTTGGACCATTTTGGACTTTCTTCTCTGGATGCCTTCCATTTCATCCATTTCTTTCTTGAATTGCTTTTTCCAGAACTGGATACACCTGGATATTATTCCAGGTGAGATCTGACCAAAGCAGACTGACTTCCCTTCATGTGGGCATTATAGTTCTCTTCATGCAGTCTGGAATCACATTGGGTTTTTTAAAGCTGTTGCATCACATTGTTGACTCAATTTAAGCTTGTGGTCTATTAAAACTCCTAGATCCCTTCCACATGACACATGAAATGCATGAATTATACAGAGATCCCATGAACCTCAGAAAGGGTGGAGGTGGAAAAGAAGGCCTCACACACCACTCAGAATGATTTGATAAAACTGAACCACAAAGTCTCCTGTGTAGTTGAGCCCCATCAATCAAAACGACAGTAAATCCATCCTGCTCAAAGGGCAGTGCCAGTCTGCAAGCCATTTGGCTCCTGATTTCTGGCAAAAGGAACAACTGGAGCCAATGGGCAGAAACATGGTGCCAGTCCTTGGCACTCTGGAGGGAAACTCCCACCGGTCCGCCATCTCACTGTACTAAATGAAGCCAATTGTTCTAGTCCATCCAAAAATAAAAAGCCTGCCTTTCATCTACTCTACGCAGCCTTATTTGGGACTGAGCTACACTTAAACATATGGAGGACACACTTCTAAATACACTTTGGGCTTGGAAGAGTCTTTGGATTTAAGGATGTTTCAATGATAATGGATAGGAAAGGCAATTTGGCCTCCCCCAGAAAGTATTAAATGTAACAGGGGAAATTAATAACAATCTGCTTGCTAATGTAGGATGCCTCCTCCAGACCTTAAAGACACAGTCCCCGGTTACATTTAACTACAAATTTCCTGCATTTACACACAAAGGTGCTTGTGTTATTAAAATAACCTTATTTTTTTCAAATCCAACTATAAATTAGTTGGCTGAAAATGCATACATGCAACTCATAGTCTTAAGGGTACCACAAGGCTCTTGTTAAATATTATGGATAGTGCTCAGTGCTTGAAAAATGGGGATTCTGAGGGCTGTAGTCCAACATCATCACTTCTCCAACATCTACATGTACAAAGCAGCAAAAGCAAAGGACAAATCTCTGACTCAGAGAGCCTAAAATCTTAGTTTTTATTGTAGTTTGGTGAAAAGACAAAACTAATTTGGATTTATGAGATCAAAAAGGAAAGTGGGCCATAACATAAGATGAAACGGTAGAAAGGGATAGTGAAGAACTATAGCATTGGAGAAGCTGCTTCATTGCTATTACATTAGAAGGGCTTTTTTTTCTCCTTGAGAACAGGAAACATATCTTAGCCAAATCAGAATTCAATCAGGAATTTCCCCTGATCACTTCTTTTACAAATTTGTGTGTGTGATTTGTTTAGCTTATAGAAGGCTGGTCCTGGGTGAGAGGTGAAAATTAGCATTTAAATGGAGAAGAGTGTTGATAGCACTCAAGGTAGGATGCTTCACCCTTCTTGCTTTTCTACTGAGTTTTTTTTTAAAATATGAGAAACCTACCTCCAAGGCAGTAAATTCACAATAATATTACTTCTCCCCATAAAGCTTCCCCAGAAAAAGAGGGATTTTTTTGTCCCTCCAGTGTTTTTAAAAGTGGTATTTTTGGTTCAAGATTATGGAACATGTTCTGGTTCGAGGGGAAGGCCAAAAGTGATCAGTGGATTATTGGATGAAGATTGCTCAGATGCCAATACCTGAAAAAGCCTATGACATATCCCCCATGTGGTCAAGCAATATCAAAGAGTTGTGAAGAAAGTAAAGATTATTTCTGAAATTATTCTTTAAGCTTTAACCTAATATCTAGTAGTATTTTGGGCCCCACCTACGTTGCCTTCGGCTCCAGCTGCCACTGAAATGTGGCTCCTATGAAACTGCCCCAAATTGAAGGCAGCTCTTGCACCAAAACAGGTTCCTCACTCTTGTTCTTGGTGGGGAATAAACTTCAGACATGCTTCAGGCGGTCTCCTTTTAAAGTGCAAAATGTTCCCAAAAGGATGGGCAGGAACAAACGCTGGGCCAAGGCTATTCCAGGCAGAACTTCAAGGATGACAATGAGCACTATCAATGGGGCTTTGAAATAAATACACCAGGAGTCAAGGGGTGAGCGCCTACATTGAAGAGGCAGAGCGTTGTTGTCAGAAGCCTCGGCCCCAAAGACTAGCAGAGCGTTAATCCACAGTCCAAGGTCAAGCCAATAGTCCAGCAGAGGTGCAAACATTAACAGGATAACACAATACAGAAGCCAAAAGTCAGTTCCAGGCTCGTAAGCCAAATAACAGAATGTCCAGAGTACAAGGTTGAGTCAGAATCTGTAGCTGAGGTCCAAGGTAAACCCAGGGTTCAGGGAACACGAGTAGCCTCTAGAACTGGCATTACAGCCAGCAACAAGGAGACAGGCTTGAGCTCCTTAAATCCTAAGTCCACAAATGTTCCCCTGTTGCTGGCTCTCTTCTCAAGGAATCTCAATGACCTATGCAGTGGAAACCTCTCTCATTGCAGGTCCACAAATGATGGAACAGTTAACTCTCCCTCAGCCTGTTCAGAGGAACTCGCTTGTACTTGTTCTGCAGGCTGAGAAGTAGGAGCTCCTTCCATGGGTGCTTCTTCAAGGCTTGGCCGAGGGAGTTACTGGCGCTGCTGGGACCCAGTTCCATCGCTAAGCCTTCCACCACCATCTCATCCCCGCTTCCCAAGCTGTCCTTGACAATTATGCTCTGCTTAATTGTCATGCTCTGCTTCTTCATACAGGACCTCAGTTTTTTACTCCTAGGGTGTTCTAAGCACTGCCTGCACAGTTTCATGTTCTCCTTCGATACTGGCAGCTGTCAATCCTTAGGAGGAGCTCCTTCCATGGCTGCAAAAAAGCCAATGGTAGAGAGGAGGAGGGGAAAATTCCGATGGCAAAGTAGCAGCTGATTTTAGCTGGGAGAGGAAGAAGTGAAAGTGTGCTCACCGGTGGCATTTACTCTCCTTCTCCTCACAGCCTGGGGCAGCTATGTCTTTGGCATATTGGTTGCCCACTTCCTTCCTCCCCTTCTCACTGGAATACAACAACCCCTTTCAGGGGTTCAAAGCTACAGTGGGAGCTTTAGAGGGGGCACAAAAGGATGCTGAATATTCCCCTGTGCTCCAGGGCAGGTCTTCTTTTTGCTTGCGCACAGGATGCTGCCCTATGCAATCTGAATGCCACTTGAGTCACAAGTTTCTAGGGCACATCTACCCTGACCACTTAATGCACCTTGAAGGCAGCTTGAGAGTGGCTATATGTGCTATATTAAGGCTTTCAAACCAGGATAAGCAAAGTCCGGGGATGAGCCAAAATGAAGTTTTCAATGTGCATCAGTGCACTCTAGTGTAAACCAAGTAAGGATACTCTGCTGTCCAGCACATGCACATTACGGAGGGTGTGTGGGGGGAAAACCTCACATTGTCAGTGGCCGTCAAACCACAGATACTGCAGATCCTTGGATTGATCTGAACTAGTTCCAGAAAGAACTGTTGTCTGCTTCAAGCAAGTGTGAATGTTGGAATTGGCACTGAATAGCCTTGTAGTTTCAAAGCCTGGATGGTTCCTGCCTGACTGGAATGAATTAACTGTGAAATCAGGACAGTTAACTAAAGAACAGTACTGAGCAATCAGGGAATTCCAGACATGATGTACTGAGGGCCAGCTAACATCTCCCAACAAAGGATTCCTCTCTGAAGCAGGAAGCAGGCAGGCCTTGAAGGTGGAAGGGCATTCTGTGGTAATCAAGGTGGCCAAGGGGAACATTCACAGTCGCCTGAGACAGATAAGAGTTGTCCCATCCTGGATATCTTTGGTGAGATAGAAATAAACATCCCACTTATCTGTTTTCAAACAGATTTCATAATCTCTGAAGATGCCTGGCATAGACATGGATGGCCGTTTGGCAGCAGATAGGGTTGTGAGGGAATGGGATGTTTAATCGGCTTTTCCTGAATCCCTTCTTATTATCCAACATATTCAGTTATCTGCCAGGGTGTTTATGTTGGATAAGTGAGACTCTACTGTATATCTTATATTATCTGCTTAGAACTGGATTATATGAGGCTCCTTCTACAGAGCTGAATAAAATGCACACTGAAGTGGATTATATGGCAGTGTGGACTCAAGATAATCCAGTTCAAAGCAGATAATATAAGATTATAAATGGGTTATATAGCTGTGTGGAAGGGCCTTGAGTCTACAATGCCATATAATCCAGTGCAAATTAGATAATCTGTATTTTATAGGCAGTGTGGAAGAGAGAGTGAGGCCTGAGTAGGTTGCTAGGAGACCAAGTGGGCGGAGCTTAGTCTTCTAACTGGCAGCTATTGGCTAAAGACAATTATTCCTCTCCCTCTAATTAGGACTTTATTTTTCTTTTCTTTTTGTTGTCGGAACCTAGGGGCAAGGATGGTGGATTATGCTGCCAAATTTCTAGGTTCTGGGGCTTGTACTTTTGTTGTTTAGTGGGAGGGGAGGACACCATTTGTCTTTTATATATATAGATAATATTATTTTGTATTATTAGTATAATATTGTATTACGTTATAATAATATTAATATTATATGTATATACAATATATTATATATTTATACAGATGTGTATGTGTACATATATTTCTGTGTATATATATATATATGGATATGTGTGTGTATATGTGTGTGTATATATCTTATACTCAAGTATACGTGATGGATTGTCATCTTGGGGGCTTGCGTGTTCCAATGAACCTGTGGGCACAACCACTGGAGTCTCACACTCCCAGGAGTGGCCGCAGGGGGGGATCCAGACCAAGAACAATCCGAAGACCCAAAGACCTCAACGGCGGAGCAGGCGGAGGATAACATGGTATATGTTACAACGGCTGTGAAGGTGGAAGAAGGCTGCAACAGACTGAGAAGCCACTCTCGTTGTGTTAACCACACCACTGCTGGGACCTCAATCTGTGAAGACTGTGTGTTGATCGGCCGTGCACTGACCTCCACACATTAAAAAAAATCACACACAGGCATCTTCCAAGAAAAATACAACAGAGATGGAAGACCATCATCCTCGAACTACGAGGGATCGCCTAAGTAAGTAAGTAAGTGGTCAGAGAAGATGTGTCCGAGGTAACAAACTCTTGTCAATGGCAGCACCCTTTCCAGGCTTGCTGCTGAGTCAGCTGGTGCTGCTGGTGAAGGCGCACAACTAAGCCATTCAGCTGCAATGAGAGATCCTCTCTGGAGATCTGATGCGTCAGCCAGAGATCACACGTCATGAAGCCACCACCTTATGCCTGCGCACCTCACCTGGGGAAACCCTTGGCAAGTGATACATAATTTACATGAAAGAATGCATGCTTCCAATGGCGTTACACTGCTAGTTAATCAAGGAAATGAACAAAAAAGCAAGAGATAGAAAGGCAGAACGCATTCATTCACCCCACCAAATATTGCTTCCAAACCGTCCTCAGAGACGGGGATCCTGCCAGCCCCACGCAAAGTGTCTGACAAAGCCGAGAAGGAAGAAAACCCCCCGTTTCCCTCCAAGTGCAACTTTATAGGGCATTAAAGAAACACCCTCCCCACTTATCTACATCTTTAATTAGTTCTATAATATACTGATGATATCAGGCCTAATTAAATTTATACAGATAAAGGGCAATGAAATTCTAACCAAGTGAGCTGGAAAGTACATATTAAACAGTAAATTTAATGGTTCAGGCCGATAAGTGCAGTTTCCGACACAAAAAAACCCTAAATTCAATTTAGTGTGTTGTATTCAAATTGATTCTGCATGTGCAAATTATTGGAGGGGAGGGGGGCTACCAGGGGGGGGGAGAGAGCAAGCCGGGATCTTGTTCATCTATCAGGGAAACGGCTAATCCAGTCTATTTAAACATCACTTATTAATGCTTGCCGCGGCACGTAAGTCAGCGGGATTTGCATTTTTACTGCGCAGAGTACAAAAATTATCTGAGCTCGGCGCCAGTTTATAAAGAATATTAAGCGACTTCCCTCCCCTCCAATGAAGGCAGAGGTGGAAATGCAATGCCACCCCGAAGAAGAGGAAGGAGACCGTCAGCACTTTGGCGGGGGGAAAGCAACGGGAAGAGTGTACCAGTCAGCACAACACACATAATACAATTTCAGCTGCCCGCTGGGAACGACAAAGGCAGCTCTCGCGGCACGAAAGGCGGAGAGTTTGGGAACTGCTCTCAGAAGCCCGACGCTGGAACAAAAGGGCTCAACGGCAGCTATCATTGATCTTGGCTGGCCTTCATTGTCCTTGCCCTTTGCTGGACTTCACTGCCCTGGCCCCTGTTTTACAAGCTGAGGGGCTAGTTTTCTTGGGACTTCAACTCTTGGAATGAACCCCTAGAAGCCACTTGGGCAAAACAAACCAATCAATGCATTCAGACCTTTTTGAAAAGAGGCTCCATCTAACAATTAGGAGGAACAGATTGACTCTTTGAAGGTCTTTAAACAGAGACTAAATGGGCATCTTTTAGGAGAGCTTGAGTTGTGTATTTCTGCATAGCAGGTCATTGGACTAGCTGGCTCTCCTGCTCCCTTCTAACTCACAAGATTTTATGATTCTGTGTGCTCTTCATAGATTCGGCTTGCAATGGGCCACCAGCTGGCCTACTAACCCAGGACATAAGCCCCTTCTCCTGCTTCAGTGTTTCCAGAAGAAATGATCACCTGGAATTGAAAGGAACTGTGGCAAGGGG
The DNA here is from genome assembly GCF_035594765.1 of Anolis carolinensis. NCBI lineage: Eukaryota > Metazoa > Chordata > Lepidosauria > Squamata > Anolidae > Anolis > Anolis carolinensis. The sequence goes on along the minus strand of NC_085845.1, from coordinate 200,128,588 downwards.
ACTGAGTATTTGCATGCATACTCCCTTTAAAACCTTGGAAGAAACCACATCCAGTCCAATCCCTGCTATGCAAGAAGAAACAATCCAAACCTTCTCATCTCCAAATGAAGATCTCCAGCTCCCTAGGCTACTCCTCATAGGGCTTGGCTTCCAGGCCTTGGACCATTTTAGTTGACCTTTTCTGGACACTTTCTAGCTTGTCATATAATCATAGAATCCTAGAGTTGGAAGAGACTTCGTGGGCCATCCAGTCCAACCCTCTGCCAAGAAGCAGGAAAATCACATTCCAAGCTCCCGCGACAGATGGCCATCCAGCCTCTGTTTAAAAGCCTCCAAAGAAGGAGCCTCCATCACAGTCTGAGGCAGAGAGTTCCACTGCTGAATAGCTCTCACAGTGAGGAAGTTCTTCCTAATGTTCAGGTGGAATCTCCTTTCCTGTAGTTTGAAGCCACTGTTCTGCATCCTAGTCTCCAGGACAGAAGAACAAGCTTGCTCCCTCCTACCTATGACTTCCCCTCACATCTTGATACATGGCCCACATCATGTCTCCTCTCAGCCTTCTTTTCTGTTGGCTAAATATGCCCAGCCCTTTAAGCCACTCCTCATAAGGCTTGTTCTCCATACCCTTGATCATTTTAGTCCCATTGTCAATTTCCTTATGGGATCAATGAACTAGATTTTTTTTATCAATGTCCTTCTTGAATTATGGCACACAGAATTAGACACAAGGTTATTCCAGGTGTGGCCTCATCAAAGCAGAATAGAGTGGAGCTGTGACTTCCCTTGAGCTATACACAATACTTCTATTAATGCAGCCCAGAATTGTATTGGCTTTTTTAGCTGCTGCATCACACTGTGGGCTCATGTTCTGCTTGTGGTCCACTGGGACACCTTCTACGCTGCCAGATAATCCAAGTTATCAAAGCAGAAAACTCACATTATCAGATTTGAGCTGGATTATCTTAGTCTACAGTATATAATCCAACTCAAAGCAGATAATCTGGATTTTGTACAGCTGTGCAGAAGTGGCCTAAGAGTCTTAGATCCCTTTCACATGGACAGTTGCCAAGCCACGTGTCATCCATCCTGTATCTATGCATTTCATTTTCCCTGCCTTGATGTAGAACCAGACATTTCTCCCTGTTGAAATTCATTTTGTTGGTTTTGGCCCAGCTCTCTAACCTATTAAGGTAATTTTGGATTCTGATCCTGTCCTCGGGCGTATCAGCTACCCTTCCCAGCTCACCTGGAACATTGAAGGATGCTCAGGACAATGTCTAGAAATCATGTGCATGATCCAGCTACACAAAACAATGCTTAAGAAGATCAGCCCTGCTAAATCAGAGCACAGTTTCATGCCCAGAGCTTAGAAAAGTACCTTCTGAGGGGGTGAACAAACCCAGCAGAAGCCAGCAGCCTGAACGGCCACGTTTCTGAATAAAATAAAAATCAGCCGAAGGCCCAGAGTCAATTCCCCCGCTAATCCAATTCTTAGCAAACAGAATTGAAAGATGAATGGAAAGAAAGGAGCGAAGCCGCTAACTGGATTGTGGGCTGGGCTTTATTTGACAAATACGGGCTTATCCACAATTTATATTAACTCAAACGTAATTAGATTTAAGCTAATATAGTCAGTGTGTTGGTCTGTCAGGTAGAGAGATGCATATCGGGATCTAGCGGGGCTTATCTCTTCTGTCAAGTAATGTTCCTGCAAAGCACTATCTCTCTACAGCTTCCCGTTTCTTCCAAATACACTACATATACACAAAGCATACCAAGAACTGAGTATTTAAAACCTTGCTGGTAGCAATTCTTTCAGGTGAACCAATTTTTTTTGATGGTGGGTGGATTGAACAGCTGCATCACAGAGACATTGGCCGTGTAGGTTCAAATGCCCCCCTCCTAATATTCAGAACAATATGAATTGCAACATGTAGAAGTGTAAGGTACTACATTTAGGCAGAAAAATGAAATGCACAGACATAGGATGGTTCTGTGAAAACAGTCCATATAAAGGGGATCTAGAGTCTTAGTAGACCAGAAGCTGAACATGATCCAACAGTGTGATGCAGCAGCTAAAAAAGCCAATGCAACTCTAGTCTGTATTAATAGGAATATAGTGCCTAGATTGTGAGAAATTATAGTCCCACTGTATCCTGCTTTGGTCAAAACTCACCTGGAATAATACTACGTCTCGTTCTGGGCAACGCAATTCAAGAGAGAGATTGGCAAGATGGAGGAGGTCCAGAGAAAGGTCACTTTGGAAGCAAGAATCCTTCTGAGGATCATAGAATCCTAGAGTTGGAAGAGACCTCATGGGCCATCCAATCCAACTCCCTGCCAAGAAGCAGGAAAATCACATTCAAAGCACCCCTGACAGATGGCCATCCAGCCTCTGCTTAAAAGCCTCCAAAGAGGAGCCTCCACCACACTCTGGAGCAGAGAGTTCCACTGCTGAACAGCTCTCACAGTGAGGAAGTTTTTCCTCATGTTCAGGTAGAATCTCCATTCCTGTAGTTTGAAGTCATTGTTCCGCATCCTAATTTCCAGGGCAACAGAAAACAAGCTTGCTCTCTCCTCCTTATGACCTCCCCTCACATATTTGTACATGGCTATCATGTCTCCTCTCAGCCTTCTCTTCTGGAGGCTAAACATACCCAGCTCTTTAAGCCGCTCCTCATAGGGCTTGTTCTCCAGACCCCTGATCATTTTAGTCACCCTCCTCTGGACGCTTTCCGGTTTGTCAATCTCCCTTCAATTGAAGTGCCCAGAATCGGACACAGTGTGATTGCAGGTGTGGCCTGACCAAGGCAGGATAGAGGGAGAGCATGACTTCCCTGGATCTAGACACTAGACTCCTATTGATGCAGGCCAAAATCCCACATATCTCTGTGTCTCCATCATAGAATACAGACCTAGTCCAGACAGGAAGGGTCATTTATTGCCCCCCTTTCTGCTACACAGGAATCCATAATCAATGCACTCATGAAAGATAATAATCCAATAGATGGAGAACCCACGTCACCCTGAGCCAATCCATTCTCCTGCTAAACAGCTCTTAAAGTCAAGAAAACAGAACTATATGGGGGACAATGCTTTCATTTTGCCCCTCTGCAGCCATACTTTCCTGGCCTACTATTTTGCTGAAAATACTTATCCCCCCCTTTCTGTTAAAGGATGTCTGACAAAATTGGTTTCAGAGAACAAACCAACATATTCAGTCACTAAAATAAAATGTCAGCTACCAAAATTCTCTATATAAAAGTTAAAGTATGTTGGTTGGTTGGTTGGTCCATTTGTATCAGAAAGGCTCACCCATGGCTTAATGGATCTGGACCAAACTTGGCACAAACTTGGTACAATCATTAAATGATTCCTGGCTTGAGTTAAGAAAGTTGTCCCTTTTGGGCCCAGAGCAGGGGGAAAGAAAAGAAACAAAGCAGATTGTCTGTGGCTACATGATAATTAATTGTTCCTAGGTGAAGTGGCCCTCAGTCACTGGGAAAGAAAGAGGGTGAAGTAGTTTGAGTGCTCTAGTGACATAGCAGAATACAAAGAAGAAAAAACTTCTTTAAAGAAAGGCGTTAAATACGTTTTTGTATCCTCTTACAGGACAAAGAGAGGGCAATCAAACAAGAGGGGATTCCAAGTCCACCAGAGATAGAAGATCTGGGCTTCCCAGAAGCACCTGGATGGTCACTGTTAAGAAAGATAACTCCAGGACTAATCCATGCAGAACTCTTTTTATTCAATGCACTGAACTTACCATAGTTATTTCATGTTCTAGTAGTGCCAATGATGTAGTCAGTGCAGTTAATCATCCACGAGTTGTTGTAAATCTCATTGAGAACTTTGTTACAGGATGGTCCATGGGCCACAACCAACAAAATAATTGCCTGTGAAATGGGCACGGTGGAATTTTGCCCTTTCCGCAGTTTCTACTGGAATAATTGGGCCATAAACAATAACCCTGGCTTCTTCAAGTTCTGGAGTTGAACCTGGGTCTTCATTGAGCCCAATGTGGCCAGTTACTAACTACTGCATACAGTCATAGAAACATAAAGACTACATGGGCCATCCAGTCCAACCCCCTGCCATGTAGCACCCCTGACAGATGGCCATCCAGCCTCTGTTTAAAAGCCTCCTAGGAAGGACCTCCACAACACTTCAAGGCAGAGAGTTCCCCTGTTGAACAGGTTGTACAGTCAGGAAGTTCTTCCTAATGTTCAGATGGAATTTCCTCTCCTGGAATTTGAACCCATGGCTCCGAGTCCTAGTTTCCAGGGCTGCTGAAACAAGCCTGCTCCTCTTCCTTATGGCATCTTTTCACATATTTATACATGGCTCATGTCTCCTCTCAACCTTCTCTTCTGCAGGATAAACATACCCAGTTCTTTACAATGCTCCTCATTGGGATTCATGGTCTCCAGGCCTTTGATCATTTCAGTTGCCCTCCTCTGGACACCTTCCAGCATGTCAATGTCTCTTTTCAATTGTGGGGCCCAGAATGTGTGCCCTCCTCCAGTGCAATCTCAGCCCCTCAAGTGACAGAGGCAGCTAAAAAAGGAAGATGTAATTCAACTTCTCAACAAAACTTCATTTCCTCTGAAACGTGGCAGTGAAATTTCTGCAGATCGAAAAGGTCACCAGGTGGGTCCTTACCTCCTCCCTCATCTGGAAAGATTGCTAGGTGAGAAAACGTTCCCCTTTTCCATTTCCCATTTGACATGTTTTTAGTTTAAGAGAACGCGATGTACCTGTTTACTCGCAGCAAGCAAAACGGATCCAATTTAAGGTGGTGAAAAGCAAGGCCAGCGCTATGGGTGACTATATATTTTAAAAAGGTTAGAAATGACGGATTAAAATCTGACTCCAGGAAATGCTGAAATGACTATCCAGGTTTTTAAAAATGTCAAAAGGGGGGAAAGCCACCTAAAACAGCTGAGGTAGTTTTGCCGCTTTGTAAACAGGCAGGCTCCTTCTTCGTAAAGGTGAATCTATACAAACATTTTTATTCAGAATGGAGGGACGCAAATTGTGGAGGCAGAGTATTGGCCTTTACCATTGCAAACCTCTTGTGATTCCTAAAGCAGTTCTCCATTTCCTCCCCAAAATAATACCAACATTGTTGCTGCTTTTTTTAAAAAAAGGGAAAAAATGAACAGATAAATGCTCTGGAAAGTCGACACTGATAAACCTCACATGCAAACTCTACAACTGAGGAGAATCTGAGTTCATATCATGGGCAAAAAACACACCATGGTTTCTCTTTTTAAAAAATCCATATATTTCTTCATTTTGTATTCCAGCTCCAAAAGGAAGAATATTTAGCGAGGACACCCTCCTGAGAAGGAATCTGAAGCCTTCGGGCTGTTCGCTGGGGAACTAGAGAAATAGACGGGTTACTTGAGCATTCCCCTGCTGTTTCCTTGTCATCTTAAAAGAGTGTGTTCATGCACACTGAAACGCCACAACTTGTTTTCAGCCTTCAGAGCCCGATACACTGAAATAAATAAACATAAGCCTTGTTTTTGGGTAACTGGTACTTCCGAGTCTACCTCCTTCCATTAGATGAGATGCCGCAAGGAAAATTCAGGGAACTGGCAGCTCAAAGCAGGAAAGTGAGGGTATTTCTGCCTGAAAGGAAAAGCTGGAAAAGAAGAGTCTGCAGAGAGAAGGCTGAAAGGAGACACAGGGGCTTTCTACCACCTGGTAAAACAGTGGTTCTCAACCTGTTGGTACACACATATTTTGGCTTTCAACTCCCAGAAATTATAACATCTGGTAAACTGGCTGGGATTTCTGGGAGTTGTAGGCCAAAACACCTGGAGACCCACAGGCTGAGGACCACTGGGCTAAAGGGAAGTGGCTTGGGAGCACTGGAAGCATAAGAAGGGTGGACTGAAGGGGAGAAAAAACAAAGGAAGGCAATGAAAACTTTCAGAAGAGCTGAGCTTTGGCCAGAAGAAGGTGAGACTGCAGGACAGCGGAAATTAACCAACTACATCTTCCACCCAAGAGCCTAAAATATGAGCCCACTACTGCTAAAGACCATCACCATCTACAATTCATAGATGAAAAATGTAGCCAAAGATGGCAAAATGTATTGGACAAGATGAAGACAGAAAGGAAACAAAGCTGAAGCAGCCTGCTTTTCCTTGGGCTGGTTAGGCAGGGCAAGACTTCACCATCTCCTCTTCCCTCACTTGCCTTTGCTGGGTTAACTGACTATAGAGATGCCCCAGTATCTGCAGGGCTAGTATCCATGGTTTCATTTATCCACATCAGACAAAAAAATATAGGCATTTTCTGGGTCCTCCTGCATGAGTTTATGGTATTCTTGAACTGGAAGTCCTTCATTTCAATAGGGTGTGCCACAGGGCCGTAGCCAGAAAAAAATTTCGGGAGGGGTTTTGAAAATTTCGGGGGGGGGGGGGGGGGTTGAACCCCTAGCACATACCCCTCCCCGCTACAAACCTGTCAATATCTGCTTGAGATAGTGCCTGGAGGGACTCTTAATGTTTTGCATCTCATAGACTTAGCATGGGGATAGGAGCCCCCAGATGGCGTAGTGGACTAAGTGACTTGAAGGTTGGGTTGCTGACCTGAAAGCTGCCAGGTTCGAATCCGACCTGGGGAGAGTGTGGATGAGCTCCCTCTATCAGCTCCAGCTCCATGCGGGGACATGAGAGAAGCCTCCCACAAGGATGGTAAAAACATCAAAACATCTGGGCGTCCCCTGGGCAACGTCCTTGCAGACGGCCAATTCTCTCACTCCAGAAGCAACTCCGGTTGCTCCTGACACGAAAAAAAAGAAAGCATGGGGATTTGGTTAACCAGTTAAAATTCATGAGTAAACGAGATTTTTTTTATAACTTGAAAAATTTTGGGGGGGGGGGGGTTGAACCCCTAAACCCACCCCCCTCGCTACAGGCCTGGTGTGCCACTATCTACATTTTCATAGAATCATAGAATAGTAGAGTTGGAAGATACCTCATGGGCCATCCAGTCCAACCCTCTGCCAAGAAGCAGGAAATCGCATTTAAAGCACCCCCGACAGATGGCCATCCAGCCCCTGCTTAAAAGCCTCCAAAGAAGGAGCCTCCACCACACTCCGGGGCAGAGAGTTCCACTGCCGAACAGCTCTCACAGTCAGGAAGTTCTTCCTAATGTTCAGGTGGAATCTCCTTTCCTGTAGGTTGAAGCCCTTGTTCCCTTGCGTCCTAGTCTGCAGGGCAGCAGAAAACAAGCTTGCTCCCTCCTCCCTAGGACTTCCCCTCACATATTTGTACATGGCTATCATGTCTCCTCTCAGCCTTCTCTTCTGCAGGCTAAACATGCCCAGTTCTTTAAGCCATTCCTCATAGGGCTTGTTCTCCAGACCCTTAATCATTTTAGTCGCCCTCCTCTGGACGCTTTCCAGCTTGTCAACATCTCCCTTCAACTGTGGTGCCCAAAATTGGACACAGTATTCCAGGTGTGGTCTGACCAAGGCAGAATAGAGGGGGAGCATAACTTCCCTAGATCTAGACGCTATTCCCCTATTGATGCAGGCCAGAATCCCATTGGCTTTTTTAGCAGCCGCATCACATTGTTGGCTCATGTTTAACTTGTTGTCCACGAGGACTCCAAGGTCTTTTTCGCACACACTGCTGTCTAGCCAGACGTCCCCCATTCTGTATCTTTGATTTCCATTTTTTCTGCCAAAGTGAAGTATCTTGCATTTGTCCCTGTTGAACTTCATTTTGTTAGTTTCGGCCCATCTCTCTAGTCTGTCAAGATCGTTTTGAATTCTGCTCCTGTCTTCTGGAGTGTTAGCTATCCCTCCCAGTTTGGTGTCGTCTGCAAACTTGATGATCGTGCCTTCGAACCCTTCGTCTAAGTCGTTAATAAAGATGTTGAACAGAACCGGGCCCAGGACGGAGCCCTGCGGCACTCCACTTGTCACTTCTTTCCATGATGAAGATGAAGCATTGGTGAGCACCCTTTGGGTTTGTTTGCTTAGCCAATTACAGATCCACCTAACCGTAGTTTTGTCTAGCCCACATTTTACTAGTTTCCTTGCCAGAAGGTCGTGGGGGACTTTGTCGAAGGCCTTACTGAAATCCAGGTATGCTACATCCACGGCGTTCCCTGTATCGACCCAACTCATAACTCATGTATCCATATTAAAAATTGGGAAAGGTCTGGGACCTCCAAACACAGAGGTTGTGCTGTACAAACCATTTATAACCCTATAGTTGGAAAAGACAACAGGGGCCATCCAGCCCAATGCCATTCTGCCATGCAGGAATATAATCCAAGCTCTCCCAACAGATAGTCATCTGGACTCTTGATCTACATAGATACTATGCTCTTATTCAAAGCGGGAGGAAGAGTGGAATTGGGATATTTTAAGAACAGGTGGAAAAATGGGATGGCAGTGGATGAAGTGGGACTGTTCCTATCACATCAGGATGGATGAAGAGTCTGAATGACCCCAATCTGAGATCCACAGCACCTTCAACTCTTGCAATTCCCTGCAAGAAACGGTTCTTCTGGCCCAAATTCTCCCTTGAAGACAACAGAGCCATATTCCACAGCCTGGATTGGGCACCGCTGTGTTCCTCGCCTGCGTCTACGGAGGCTCGCCTTTGATCACCCAACGACGCAAACGGGAACAAGAGCGAGAAAAAGGCCCCGCAAAGCAGAGGGGCTCAAGCTTAATCCGCCACGGTTGGGGCTTTCTTGTTAATGTAGCAGAAGTGCTAATTAGTGCTAATTAAAGCTGTGCCGAGATCAGAGCTCAGCAGAAACTACAGGGGAAGATGACAAACAAGAAGGGGAGAAATTATAAAAGGAAAAGAAGTATTTTTGGGGGAGCCAAGTTCTTAATTGAAAAACTGAGCGAAGTGTGTTCTTTGGTCCAAATATAAAGCAGGAATTCAGGCAAGCTCCATTAAAGAGGATGTTAATTCCTTTTTTTTCTTTTACAGTTTTTATATGCCTAGCTGGCATCAGACCAAGATTTTTCAGGGACTGCCTCCTCCATCAAAAGTCGGCACAGAGATCTTCAGTGAAGGCCCTTCTTTCTGTCTCCCTGGTATGTATTTTGGACCAGATATCCCATGTGACACAAATGCCCATGCCATCTGGGGATTATTGAGTTTTCTTATACCCAGAAAAGGGACTTTTCTCTGCCTTTGGAACATTGTTGAGCATCGGGTGCTGACGCTGTTAACTTCTTCAGCACTCAGTAAGACCTGCATGCTTTCCTTTTAAGTATCTCCTCCCTCTATTTTGGTATTCTTACCTGGATTTCCCAGTTGTAATTCTGAAAAAACCACTTTAGAGAACTTGTATCTGAATTAAGGTTGGCAAGAATATTTGAAACCTCTGCAATTCAGCACTTGTTTTGCAAGAAAATGCACTTGTATTTTGAGCAGAAAATGGCATCTGCTGCACGGAAAAATGTTTCATGTGGAGAAAATAGCTTTTTTGGCACACACAAAAAATTTATTCACAGAAAAAAATCTTCTTCTGTAGGAAAAATTTTCTGAGTAGAAAACTGTTTTGTGTGCAGATAAATTAGGAAAAGGTTTTCTGCACAGAAAAAAAAAAACAGTTTTCTGGAGAGAAAATGTTTTCTGTGCATTAAAATATTATTTTCTGAACTAAAAGCATACCATTTTGTGAGTAGAATAAGCCCTAAACTACAAATCGTCTTCAGAACTCCAGGGTTTTTTTTGTGTGACTATTTTGCAGGGAGGAGAAAATTGCAATACTATTCAATCCTGTCTGTGAGAGTAAAATTTATGAAGATTTACATCCTGATTGTGCTTTGATGTTTATAGATCCTCAAACCAAGGAGTTCAGAGGGTTTAATTTTAACTCGTATAATCAATCGTTACTGGTTTTATTTTCTGTATCTATTTAACAACTGCAAGAGAGAACGGATCACACATGATCATGCTGAGCTAACTGATCAACATGGCCATTTGTTCAGTATAATGGTGATTTTGAGGTCTGAGCACCAGATGCAAGGAGAGATCCTGAGGGTAAAAGGACAAAATGAATGACTGGAGCTCAATGACAGGTCCGAAGTGTGCATGAAAGATGGCTCCCATGTCAGTGAAATGGCAATTCAGCTCTGAGATTTATCCTTAATTTTAAAGACCATCTCCTAGGCAGTAACCTCTTTGGGGAGATTACAAGTTTCCTCTGCCTTTTTGCCAGGTTACTGACCAGGGCACTGTCAAAAATGGAAAATGATGGAAAAGCAGAACCCAAAGCTTGCCAATGCAAGACTGAACACGAGATTGTGCTGAGTCGAATGAGAGAAACGAATGAGGCTGCCGTGGTTGAAAGAGCAGACCAGGGGATGAAAGTGTGCTATACGGCTATAATTTAGATCTGTTGAAAGAGCAAGTCGTTGGAAAGCAAATTTTCGAAAGTGAAGGGAATTGTGTTTGAGATTCAACCCAGGGAATTGTGTTTGAGATTCAACCCAGGGAATTGTGTTTGAGATTCAACCCAGGGAATTGTGTTTGAGATTCAGTTTGAATAGTCAAATGCATTTCCTAGCCCGCTGACATGGAAGCCATGAGCAGTTCCTGGCCCACTGCTGCACCCAATATGTTTATACTCCAGGTATAAACCATTGGTATTTCAATTCTAGTTCTCAATGTTGCACAGGAAAGAGTTCCCCGAAAGCATGCTCATGCACATGTAATTGTGATTGAACTACTTCTAGATAATGGATGGGAAAAAATCACAACATAAATATAGTAAAAGGATATTTTGCACATACATAGAGTCTTACAACTTCAAAGACAAAAAGGTACACATTGCAGTGTTTTGAAGCCCTTTGGAGATTCCAACAAAAACTCTGGCAATGTACTGCTTGATTTTGTTTCTGGATAATATGCTTTTAAGTCACTTTTCAGGGCTGTTATAAGGGTCAAAATCCTATTCTTAGTCCTGACCCGGGCAGAGCTATTAAACCAGTTGGCTGCAACTATCTGCTGTCTCAACGTTCAACAACTGATTGAATGGATCTACTTTGTTTGAGACTACAGAACACGATCCCATTTAATCCCATTTCTACATAAACCACAGTGAGCTCTATGGGCTAGAAGAGACATACTCATCAAAAGGTAAATAAATGTAAATAATCATGCGGCCACCGCCAGAAAGCGTCAGTAGATGGCAGCATCATATTGTCAAATTGCCCACCGATGGAAGAGTCACGCTCTGGATCAGCCTGGAGAGAAAACCACTGCAGCCAGCCACAGAACAACATTAAAAACCACAGAACCACACAATGAGGGCAGAAAGAGGACTTTGGAGGGTGACATTTCTTGCAATGCATAGACACCAAAGCAGACCCACATATCCGGAGGAATGCATGATGGTAGATCATCAAAATAGCATGTCTCATTCGCCTAACATTTTAGTAGGAGTCCAATGGACTCGAAAATGTCACTCAAGACCTGCATGACATTCTGCAGAACAGCCTGCTATTTCAAAAGTGACGTTACAGGGGAACAGTGTTTTACAGAGAGGGATGGAAAAATGAAATAAACCAAAAGTTATTTATACAGAGGTGTCCCATTAACTTAGTTGGTTTAGAGAGTTTTCTCTGACTAGAAGTGGCTAGCTTCCATTGAAGGTCTTTTCGAGTCTAACTACCTGAAATCATTCAACTGGAAAGTACACTGAGTGAGACTGGGACCGTTTCCAAGCCATTAAGTTACGTCTTCTAATCTATACACAAACACAGATTCCTCTACAGTCCTGATTCTCCTTACTAGGTTCTGCTTGTCAAAGACTCTGGGAATAATGGAATTATAGACTTGGAAGAGACCACAAGGGCCATCTGTCCTGCAGGAACGCACAATCAATGCACCCCAACAGATGTCCATACAGCATGTTTCAAAACCTCCAGAGAAGGAGACTCCACCACAAGACGTCAAGGCAGCAGCATAATCCACTGTCAAGCAGCTCTTGCTGTCAGGAAACTCTTTCTAACATTAGATGGCGTCTCATTTCTTATAATTTGACTCTATTGCTCAAAAGCTTGCCTACTCATACTATGACTGAAACCAACCCAATAAAAGAGGAATAGGAATTGCACAGGCCTTGACATGGTGATGAGCATGAATTGCCAGCATTCCTCAATGCTGGTTATGCAGGCAAGGGCCACTGGGAATCCCCATCTGACAACAAACCCAAGCCAGACACTTGGGCTAGATGAGTCCACATAAGACAGGGGTGTCAGGCTCAATGTCATGGGAGGCCACATCAGCCTTATGGTTGTCTTCAAAGGGCCGTTAACTCCATGGGTGGAGAATCCGTGGATACAGATGGGCAACTGTAATTTTTTTTTTATATATAGTGGTCGGTGCTCTTTAGCTTTTACCTAGTTTTGGTTTCCAGATGTTATTAAACAACAACTTCCATCCCTTTGGATGATCCACCATGTAGATCGGGGATAATGGGAATTACAACTCAACAGCCCTTGTGATTCTGAAGTTGGGGAAAGGTTGAATGACATTTTAAAGCCAGGTATAATATCTACAAGTCTTGGTATCTAAATCCAAAGCCCGCTATTCTGACTAAACAGAACAAACTGCAGCCAACCAGATGTTATTGCATCACAACGCCCATCAGCTGTAATTATGATGTCTGATGATGAGGAATACAGGAGTTGTAGTCCAGCATCTGGAGTCCAGCATCTGGAGTAAACTTAAGTGACATGGAGGACCAGATTTGGACCACTGTGATATAAACACATGTGATATAAGCAATAAGGTTGGACCTAGGAGGTGATTATATGGAAGGGGTTGGCATGCTCCAAGTCAACTGATGTTACTTAAGAACATGTTGGTTCTAGGACTGGCAAGTCAATTGCGGGACACGGCTCCTAGAATCAGAGTTGGAAGAGAGCGCAAAGTCATGCGGTCCTGTTCTGCCAAGCAGGAAGACATAATCAAACCGTTCCTGAGAGATGGCCACCCAGCCTCTCTTTCAAAACCTCCAGAGAAGGAGACTCCACCGGACTACCAGGTTGCAGCATCTTCCACTGCCAAACAGCTCTTGCCATTAGGAAGTTCTTCCTAATGTTTACGTGGAATCTTCCCCCCCCCCCCCCGCTATTTGAATCCATTGTTCCATTGTGTCCTACTCTCTGGAGCAGTAGAAACAAGATGTGACATCCTTTCTAACATTCAAACATGGCTCTCTTGTCTCCTTCTCTCAGCCTTCTTTTCTTCAAGTTAAACATCCCCAGCTCCCTCAGCCGTTCCTCAGAGGGCTTGGTTTCCAAAACATTGACTATTTTGGTGGCCTTTCTCTGGACACACTTCATCTTGTCAACATCCTTCTTGAACTGTGATGCCCAAGACTGGACACAGTATTCTCCAGTCCCTTTAATTTCCCCCTTAAACAGCACCATTAAAAGGACAGGAGCCATGTCCCTAGTTACACGTGGCAACCTCCCACCAACACATGAGGAAGGCTTAGAAGAGATGCATTTTGAACCATAGCGCGGCCTCAGCCTCCCGCGTCCCTGTTGCTCTCCGCTTGTGCTCTTGACTCATTCTCCTGTGATGCTAAGCGATGCCAACCGTCCTTTGCGCTCGGGTCTCTGCACCGGGTGCCAGTTGCTGTCAGCACATGTTCAAGCCCGGCGCTGCCTGCCAAAAACCTGGGCTAATTTAGTTAACATTTCAAGTTGTGTGTGTATATTTTTTTATACAAAAAAAGCCATTTTAAAAGAAAATGATTGAATTTGAGAATTATATTCCGGAGAGAATTGGTAATGGAGGTCCCCCCTCCCTACCTCTCTGCCTCAGGGTTTTGTAATTTCCCCATGTCAATGTTATTATGAATAGGCTAACTCAATAATGAGATCATTCCCCATATGAGAATCCAAATAATTGAAGCTTGCCAGAGGACTTTGTTCCCCCTAAATCTGCTCAAGTCAGACTTCTTCACCCATCTAATTTGGTCTCGGGGAAGAAGGAGACGAAGAAGACGGGGCCGGGGGGGGGGGGGGGAGAGGGGACAAAAGACGGCATGAGTTTCCCTGTCCATTATGGGTAGATTATTCCAGTCCAAAGCAGGGAGGGGAGGACAGGGAACAAAAGCCTTTTTTCCCTCTCAGTCCAGACAGGCATTTTGATTCCTGACCCCAAAAATATCCTTATGAATATTTCATACATTCAGCTGTCCATTGCTGAAATAACTAATGCCAAGATTAAAGAAACAATCGGACACAGAGAGAGGGCAAGCGAGCAAGCGAGCCATGTTTCTCCTATCTATTTGCACAATCAATGCAATTTTTCAAGGGGTAGCGGGTGTGTATGTGTTATTGATGCTTGTTTCCACTAGTCCATGTGCCACTCCACAACTCATGCTGGAAGATTGCACAACTGGGTCTGGAAAAGTTGTCCAAGCCACAGTTCTGCCCACAAACAACATCCATGTCATACAGCAACATCCATGCTGCATTTTTGTGAACATAGGGTGTCAGTCTCTTCTACAATAGGAATGAGTAAATATTGGTTGTACAAGGAAGGATTTAGTGCTAAGCAATCCAAATGGCATGAGCAAGCGAGTCAAGTCATATACTAAAGATGATGGGTTGCACAGCCGATCTGTCACCATGAAGGATTAAAATCCAGACAATATTTTTATAGTAGATTTTTGTCCTTATCTTTATGCCTCCACCCAATGACTTCTAAGGCACATAATCCATCATCCACACCTGCAAGTGAACTGCCACATTGAAAGAGACAGAGCCAAAGAATGGGTGAGCCCTTCTCTCACAGGACACAGAAAATGCTCATTTTCTTTGCATTTGGCCCAGCTTTCTGGGGACAATATTTAAAACAATTTCTGGTGCATCCATTGCTGGTTGAGAAATCAATTTGGGAAAGGAAAGCCTTACTAGGTGGACACTTGAGCACTAAACCCCTGCCTGGCACACTCCCAGATGTGGCTTTTACCCTTTGCCCTTTTGCCTCAGGGGACGAATGCTCCACCCACCTTGCAAAGTCCAGGTCGGCCTCTCGTGACATGGTGATGTTGGTCAGGTTCTGCTGGAGGATGAAGATGTTTCGACACATTTTCTTGATGCCCGACTCACTGATGCGCTTGAAATACTGGGCCCCGTTGATGAGGATACAGGAGATCAAGTGGCCCAGACCTGGTGGGAACAGAGGAATTCGGAGAGATTTCACACATAGGCAGTCATAATTAGGTAAAAGCGTTTTTTTTATTCAAAACCTTCAACGCAGTGATAACTTGTAAAATAACTTGAATCTGCCTAATGGGGTACATGAAGCAGGTAATGTTCTGCTTTTGTACAGCACCAAATTCTCACGGGACAAACATGAAAAATGTTCAGCATATGTTTGCGCTGGGGAATTCCTCCAAAGCTAATTTTGCAATTTCAGCTTCCCTAGTTAATAAAATATAAAAGGGGTGTATTGTAATGGAGGGGATGTTGAAAGCAGATGGGGAAATGTGAGAGGGGCTAGCTGTTCGTGATGATAGAAGTGAATCAAGAGCAACCCAGCTGGATCCTGGGATCTGTGACTCTGCATGGTTCGTCCACATGGCCAGTGCTTTTTTCTGTACTCCTATTATCCTTTACACTCACCAATGTCTAGAAATCTCAGCCAAAAAATTAACCCAAAAAACTTGGGTCAATGTGAGGACAGGCAGTCCCGAGTTACAAACATTTGGCTTACAAGCAGGGCCGGCCCCACTATTGAGGCCCCTGACGCCGCCGCCTCGGGCGCAGGCCCGGGGGGGCGCCGTCAGGCTGGGCGGGAGGCGGGGCACCGCCCTGACGGTGCCCCGCCTCCCGCCCAGTGCGCCCTGGCCCGTCTGGCCTTTCCTAGCTGGCCAGACTGTAGCGGAGGTCCCTGCAGGCCGCAATCGCGGCCTGCAGGGACCTCCGCTGCAGTCTGGCTTGCTACAAAAGGCCAGACGGGCGAGCGGGAGTAGCGTGGGAGGCGGGGCCAGCTCTGGCCCCGCCCCCCGCCCAGCGTGCCCTGGCCCCGCCTCCCACGTTGCGTGGGAGGCAGGGCCAAGGCACGCTGGGCGGGGGGGGGAGCGGCGTCAGAGCTGGCCCCGCCTCCCACGCTACCCCCGCTCGCCCGTCTGGCCATTTCTAGCAGGCCAGACTTCAGCGGAGGTTTCTCCAGGCCGCGAATGCGGCCTGGAGGAACCTCCGCTGAAGTCTGGCCTGCTACAAAAGGCCAGACGGGCGAGCGGGGGTAGCGTGGGAGGCGGGGCCAACTCTGGCCCCGCCCCCCCCCGCCCAGCGTGCCCTGGCCCCGCCTCCCACGCTGCGTGGGAGGCGGGGCCAGGGCACGCTGGGCGGGGCGGGGCCAACTCTGGCCCCGCCCCCTCACTATTCGCCCTGGCCCCGCCTCCCACGCTGCGTGGGAGGCGGGGCCAGGGCACGCTGGGCGGGGCCATGGCGCCGGTGGCGGGGGCGCTTTTCAGCACCCCCGCTTCACATCAAAAAATATCTCCGGCCGGCCCTGCTTACAAGCGACGCCTAGTTAAGAACGGGAGTGAGAGAAATCTTCCCCTTGGAAGGGAAATTCACTCTTGGAAGAGTTATCATCATGGGAAAAAGCTGTCTCAACTGAAGCTTTCTCACCAATCCTTGTTTCCACAAGAAGCCAAATTCTTCAAAATTCAATTCTCACAGGGACTCAAAGTGAGGTGAAATCTCCTGAACAGGGGCAGAGGCAGCAAAACAAATTCCACAGGGTTTTAAAAAAATCATGTCAGAAGTAATTTGAGAACATACTGAAAGTCACTTCTGGTGTGAGAGAATTGGCCATCTACAGAGACGTTGCCCAGGGGATGCCAGGATGTGTTAGCTGGGAGGCTTCTCTCATGTGCCCGCAAGCTAGTGCTGACAGACGGGACCTCACCCCATCTCGCGGATTCGAACCAGCAACCTTCAGGTCAGCAACCCAACTTTCAAGTCAGCAGTTCAGCCGACACAAGGGTTTAACCCATTGCACCACCACAGTTCACATCCTTCCGAATGCTATCCAAAGCTCTTGGAGTAAAGCACAAGGAAAGAGCTTAATTTATTTCAGTTATCTAAAAAGAAGCAGCAAGCCCTTTTGCTTTCCACACCATGTTGCCTCTTCTTGCCTTCTTTGAATGTCTTGAAGTTAACCAAGGACTAGGTAAGATAAGTAAAGTATAGCAGAAGAATATAGATTCTATGCACTGAAAGCAACATCTGAAACAGAATGACTTATAAGAAACAACTGGGACAAGATAGAACAAATCTACCCAGCAGTAACTTCTCATACATAATAATTACATACCGAATTACAATATAAGATTAACTTATCCTTCAGTATTTAACTTACTCAGTTAATAAAAGATGTTTCATAACCAACTATAACAAGATGATTAAATAAGGGAGGAGCCATATGAAAACATATTTGTTAAATGTGCAATTTCAACTTCCAGAAATCCCAGTCAGTTTACCAGCTGTTAGGAATTGTGGAAGTTGAAGTCCAAACTACCTGGAGGCCCAAAGTTTGGGAACCACTGCTCTAAGTCTAATTCTGCTTAATGTATGACATGTTCAGCATACAAGTTAGCCTGTTCAGCATACAAGTTAACAACATGAACTTATTTATTTATTGTTGTGATCCTAACTAATGAGGCATCCACAGTGAAGCCCCATCTGCCTTCTACATCATCTTCTAAATATCACCCATTGAAACTCAGGTCCTATCAACTGTTTCACCATTATCCAGAAAGACTCCAAGGGTCATAACTTCAGTGTGCTTTTGGATGTCACAGAGTGTCCAATAGCTCACTGATGGAAAAAAAACTTGATGGGATTGTATCGTGAAAGCTCACAATGAGTGAAAGCTCCTCTGTCCCCTTGCAATTCCCACAGAAAATTAGAATTAGAAAATGACAACAGACTCAACTCTTCTCCACTGACACCAACAGGTATGGAGAATTATTTTCTTTTGAGAGTTTCCAACCATATGATATCTATACACACATACAACACGACCACCATTTGCAATCTATAGCAGTCCAGATCACACAAAGAGTCACTCCATGCAGATCACCCAAGTTGAACATCAGTTTCAATGAGCTTTTTGCTTAACCCGAGACATCTTCAACTACATATCTGAACACAGTAAGGTCCTATTTTGATCAGAAAATGGCAGTCATTTCCTTCCAAACTCTAAGGGCCCAGAAATTTCCAATTCCCAGGAGGAAACCTACCTTCAAAGATGTACTGGAACTTGTGTTGCTGAAGGCTGGCGCTCATGGCTTCTTCAATGGCGCTGATGTCCTTGTTGAGGCGCACCACCAGAGGGTCATAATCCATGCTCTCCACATTGGCAACAATGGCATAGTTTCCCTGCTTGGCCAAGGGGATCAAGTAGTGGAAGCAGTGAACCCTGTGGAAATGAAGATCAATCCAATGGTGCCATGCTTTCATATTACTTAGTCTGAAAGTATTCCTAAATATGATTTGGGCATGCAAATACATGTGGAGTCCCCTGTTCATGTGGGGTCTGCACAGGAGACTGTTCTGTTCACATTGATGACACAATGAAAATAATGTCATGAATTCTTTGTAGAAAATGGTGTTTGAGATCAAGATCATTTGGTTTTGCATGGATCTGGGTAAGATGCATCAGGCAAGAAGAAGATGAAGAAGAGGAAACCACTACAGGTTGAGAAAGTGTCACTTGCTCAAGGAAATCCAGGGATTCCATCACTGATGCAAACCATTATCTACCACTCAAACTACGATGCTACCCTGGGTTCAATGGACACATTACTGAACATAATAATAATAATAATAACTTTATTTTTATACCCTGCCCCATCTCCCCGAAGGGACTCGGGGCGGCTTACATGGGGCCTAGCCCAATAAGACAAACATCTAAAATGGTCTGGCTACTGTCCAAAGAGGAGACATGCACATCTTTCCCTCTTTGGATGAAACTTCATAGGGAAACAAAAAGCCATTCACAGGGGTTTTTTGACCCATCCCTTCATGGGAACGTCCAAGACACATCTGAACCGAATTGTACAAAAGGCAAATTTTTCAAAGTGTGTCAATTACATACATTTATGCAAATAGACTCAATTTCCATAATGCATTCCAATTGCAGATTATGGGGTTTGTGTCTGCCTTGATTGCTTGAATGAGGCAGCTCTGAAGCAAGGACTCAAAGCTGGGAGAGGAAGAGAAAGGGCAAATATGTGCTGGAGAAAGCCACAGAAGCCCATCCTTGCCTCGGTCAGGGAAACCAGGACAAGAAGCTTTGTCCACTTGGGCTCTTTGTGGTCAGCGGCTGGAGCCGGAGCCAGACATGTTAAGGGCTGAAGGTCATGCTGATATGAGATATACCTATCTGGTCTGGAGGTTTTGTACAGCAGTTGATGTTGCACAGACCCATTTTCTCTTGAAAGTGGATAGGATCCTAAAGCTTGAACTTGATCTAGCTTTCTTGACAATAGCTTGGTTGGCTGCATATCCAAAAGTTCCCTGTAATCCCTGGTGCTCTTTGACTGAAAGGTTCTCGAGGAGCCAGAATAGTGCAGTTTGAGGATTAGAAAGATGGTACGGTACGGATGCTGCTATTCATCACAATATGATCCCATATCCACAGGAATATACATGTGGTTACATTTATCCATGTCTGACAAATTGTGTCTTCTCTAGGTATGTTTTTGGTCCTCTAGGTTGTTTTGTGGTATATTCTGAGAGATGTTCCTGACTGTAAGAGCTGTTCAACAGGGTAATTGTCTGCCTCGGAGAGTGGTGGAGGCTCCTTCTTTGGAGACTTTTAAACAGCGGCTGAATGGCCATCTGTAGAGGGTGCTTTGATTGTGCTTTTCCTGCATGGCAGGGAGTTGGACTTGGTCTGTTCTAACTCTGTGATTCTTTGATTCTCTGTTTCTAAGTTGGCCACAGAGTTGTGATAGAAGACTTATGTTCTTCAGTGTGATTGTATTCTATTTGGAATATAGATTGTATTGTATTTGGATTGTATTGTATTTGGAAAAAACTGTTCATTCAATAGGGTTCACCGTCCTGAAATGCTGGATGCAACATTCTGGGAGTTGTAGTCTCCAACTATTATGCTTCCCAACTCTGGGTTAATGATGTCTAAACCTACCCAGGACTGCCCTTGATCCAAAAGTTGAAACTTTTGAGTTTTGCATTCTGTTAAGCAGGCTCCTCCATTACCCTTAACCCATAACTAATGACAAAGGCAAAAAGCCTGCTTAGTGCCTGGTTTTGTTCCAGGGAGGCCATTCCAATTCTCCCCAAAGGCTGGCTTCTTAGCTATAATTGACAGGGAGACTGTGTTGCACCCAGTATGCTTTTAGGGGGGGGGGGTATAATCAACTACAAATACAAATGTTGTTGTCACCCCAAAGGTCCCATCTCTCTCTCTCTGCTGAGATGTTTGCATTGACCTTGACGCAACATTGGCATTAAGGTTTTCTGAAAACATTGCTGATTGCACAGCAGGAGGGCTGATTTTTGTGCAAAATGCGTCTTCGAGAACGCAAATGCTGATCTGCGGCTGGCGCAGAGTCACTAAAAGCCCCCCGAAGGGCAGGCCTTTTATTGAATAAAACTGCCTGATAAAGGTGACATTCTGCGAACAAAGTGACAACTTACTGCTTATTTTCCCTTTTAAAGTTAAACGAGGGGAATAACAATAATGGAGGAAGGGGAGATGCTGGCTAGTGGTTTCTGATTGAACTATAACCTGCCTTTCCACCTGTCACTCCCACCTTCTCTACCCACCATGGTGAGTAAATACACACAAAGGCCCACAGTGTTTAGATCAGTGGTTCTCAACCTGGGGTCCCCAGATGTTTTTGGCCTACAACTCCCAGAACTCTCAGCCAGTTTGCCAGCTGTTAGGATTTCTGGGAGTTGAAGGCCAAAAACATCTGGGGACCCCAGGTTGAGAACCATTGGTTTAGACAGAGCATCAATGTATCAAGGGTTAAAACTGTGGACCTCAATCTTGGGTCCTCCAGATGTTTTGTACTTCAGTCAAGAATTCCTTACAACTAGCCAAGCTGACTGGGGCTTCTGGGAACTGAAGTCCCAAATATCTTGAGAACAAAAAGTTGTGATAGGGTGATAATGCCACCTCCTTTCTCATTGTGTCAGCCTCTGAAAAGAAGTTTTAGGACATACAACATTGGGAGACATTTCAAGGAAAACCCTAAGTCTGGATGAACCTACAAAAGCTGGGCAAGAGGTATCTTCTGCCTGCTATCTCAGGATTTGCGGACTGCTCCCCTCAGTTTCTCACATTCATTACAAGTCTAACCCTTCTTATAAGGGGGTTGGATGGGATGGCCTTTGCAGTCTCTTCCATCACCAGGTTTCTATGATTCTTTGGATACATCTTACCAAGAAACCCCATGGGTAGGATCATATGTTGAAATTGTTCTTGAAAGTACGTAACAATAGCAATAAAGCAGCAGATGCACGCCTGACCTTTTCCCCATAGGATGCCATTTCATTCAAAATCTCTCCTGCTCCCCAAGCTGTTTTTAGATGCATCTTTTCTCCCACAGAGAGACAAATAGCTGGGAAAAGATTCTTGTAGGGATGTGGAAAAATGGTTCACTACAGTACAGGTTAATTCCTCCATTTATTACTACTACTACTACTACTACTACTACTACTACTACTACTACGCTAAAAGTTAGAGCTCATTCATACTGTATTAAAATCAAGTAATTCGCCATGTGTTTTCTGCATAACAATTAGTTTTGATCTAAGAGACCTTATTAATTTACTTAACTTTAGAAAGACAACTGCTTCCTAACTGAAGTCTCCATTCCATTTATATATCATGAATGTAATCATGATCCATTTTATAGCTTTGTTGGAGGGATTATAATGATTATATGCCAAATAAATACTTTGATCTGATATCAGAAGGGTCCTTCCAGCCCTAGAATTCTATGGCATTACTCTATGGCAGGCATGGGCAAACTTTGGCTCTCCAGGTGTTTTGGATTTCAACTCCCACAATTTCTAACAGCCTCAGTTCTATGGTGTTTGCCAAAGTCTGAACTGAACATTCATTTTTGAGGGATTGACATGAACTCATAAGTACAATAACTAAATCCTGGCTCAATGTTGATTTTAAACCGAGTTTCCGACATCCAAGGGCAGCTCTGTATCTATCATGCAATTTAGCTCTCTCCTACATATAATGGCTAAGGTCTGGGAACTAATGGAGCACAGTGGACTTAGCACATGAGTTTTGGAGTGCAATCTTAGGGATAGTTTCAGGGATGGGGATGGCTGACTCTATAAGTTGGTTCTATGGAGCTTTATTTACCTGTGATGCCAAGAATCAATTACATCAAATGGGTGACAATTTCACTCAGTCAATCATATGCCTTACCTGACTTCCAGGTGCAGAACCAGTAAGCAGCGGTCAGCCATTTCCTGGAAGGATCGGGCCAGTTCAGTGAGGGTCTGCATGATCTGGTCTGATACGGGTGGGAGATCCGTGTTGGCATGTCCATCTTGGCCAGGTGATGCTATAGTAGAGACGACAGAGAAACAGGAATGCCATTAGTGTCAATTCATGACAATGGTACCTCCAAAACATCTTGTAAATTGCCAGTCAACTTATTGTCTGTGACAAGTGAGGATGACAATTAGGACACATCTCAGCAAATGTATGCAAGCTTGGGGTTGTGGTAGTAACAAAATGAGAGTACAGTTGACCGTCGTTTGTGGATGTGATTATTCACAGATTTAATTAATATATTATCTCTAGGGAATATTGTAAGCTTTGTAATCCCTCTCACATTACTCTATGGGCAACTTCCAGTGGAACTTTGCAAAGACCAGTTGACTAACGGTTGGTTTTGAAACACATGAATTTCAGTGCCAGGTAATGCAATTAATGCAAATGGCCATTTCATTTGGCACTGATGGTGCATCCACGAGGAATGGTGATGTTTTCTTCTGCTTCTCGGATGAAGGGCTCTGGTGGCAATGCTTGTTTATGGATCCCTCAGAGTTCTCTGAAATTCATGATTTCAAAGCAAATCATATCATTACGACAAAAAGATGGTGAATAGGCAGGCAGGAGATAGGTCTGGAGTGCCACATGGAAATATAGAGGAAAACGTTTTGTAGTTGCCACAGCTAAGTTTAGTAAATTCCAAAATGTATTTAGTATCAAAGTGAAAAAAAACTATAGTCCTTTGGGATTATTATTTGAGAATTGCACTGGAATTCAAAAAGTACATTGGCAAGCTCTGGAACATGTCCAGAGAAGGGAAATAAAAATGGTCAAAGATCTGAAAATCACGGATCCCTCTGAAAAGCATTTTAAGGAGCTGGGGCTATTTATCCTGGAGAAGAGAAGGCTGAGAGGATACATTATAGCCATATTGCGATATTTGAAAGAAATATTTCAATATGGAAGATGGGGCAGTTTGTTTTCTGCTGCTCCAGGGAGTAGGACACAATGGAGCAGAAGAATTAAATTTAGTTCCATCCCAGACAATGGAAACAAAGAGTCTAACTGACTTCTTGCAGAGGTGGGAAAGGACCTCAACAGACAAGAAGGAAGCAAAAGTCTAATTACATAGACCAGAGAAAGATACAGAGAGGTGAAAAGCAGGGCATGGACTGGGCTTCCCAAAAAAAGTTGACACCTTTTTGCTTCTAAATTATAAAAGTAATCCAATGTGCAGAACTGATCTAGGTGAAAGCCTGGACAGTGCCTTTAAAGTTCAGAGTAAAACCCACTGATTTGTATAGGTTTTTCTCAATGAATGAAATAGACGTGTCCCTGGAAATTATTTTTTGACAGAAAAGTTAGTACCAGAGGAAGAAGGAATATGCAAAGAATAGAGACCACACATCATTTAAAAAAAGAACAGCATCTAAAAAGACTTTGCAAAAAGAAGCTTTTGGCAGGTATGCAGGCATACATTTCATATACTGTATGGTAAGTTGTCTGCTAGGCTAACGAGGAATTTGTGAACCCTTACATTCTAGGACACAGCATGACTTCAAACTTCAGAACAGCCGAGATCTCCCATGACTACTGCTGTTCTTTTTGAATATTTGGACGTTTATTTGCCTTCCTGCCTTAAGACTTGTTTATTTCCAATGCTCTGTGAATTCATGTAGAGACATCTAAAACCATGGCTAATTTTCTCCACTGATTTCTTAGTGTTTTTTTTTCTGCCCACTGTTGAATTTTTGAGCCATTGATCCAATTGCCCTTGTTCTCATGAAGCCATCTTAATGACATGGGAACTACCAGTCACCACTGTACTGTTAGCATCAATGTACCTTGGTACCTTGGCAGCCACTTCTCCACAAAAGTCTACATTGACACTGAAATACAACACCACCTGAGCTCTGCGAGTGCAGCATTCTTCTGAATGAAGCAGAGAGTGTTTGAGGATCGGGACATCTGTAGGGGCACCAAGGTGCTTGTTTATAAAGCTATTGTCCTCCCAACCCTGTTATATGCCTGTGAAACATGGCCGGTCTACAGATAGTCAAGTCCTGGGACGATTCCATCAACGTTGCCTCCGAAAAATTCTGCAAATCTCTTGGGAAAACATGCAGACAAATGTCAGCATGCTGGAAGAAGCAAAGACCACCAGCATTGAAGTGATGCTCTTACGCCATCAACTCCGCTGGACTGGCCACGTTGTCCAAATGCCCAAAGATTACTGTCTCCCAAAGAAGTTACTATACTCCCAACTCAAGAATGGAAAACAGACAGGAAAAGAAATGTAAAGATGGGCTTAAAGCTAACCTCAAAAACTGTGGCATCTACATTGAGAACTAGGAAGCCCTGAGCTCTAACTGGAAGCCAGCTGTGACCAGCAGTGCTGTGAAATTCGAAGAAGCACAAATGGAGGGCGAAAGGGAGAAATGTGCCAAGAGGAAAGCACATCAAGCCATTTCTGACCAGGACCACCTTCCACCTGGAAACAGATGCCCTCGCTGTGGAAGAACATGCGGGTCAAGAATAGGACTCCACAGTCACCTATTCACCCACCGCCAAGACACTACACTGGGAAGGCAATCATACCTGGCCATGAGTGATAGTCTGTGATGATGGCTAAGGAGAACGAGGGATCACCTAAGTAAGTATTAGCGTCAATGTTAACCATGAAGCTTTCTTTTGTCATTATGAGGAATAGAAAATGGATGTCTTTCAAAGATTCAATGTTCAGATAAGAAGGATTTTCAGGATTCCATCTTTGTTTCCATTGTCACAGTTATAGCACATCCCACAACCGTCTGGGTTTTTTTTTGTGTCTAGTGTGAAGGTCAGCAGTTTTATCTAACAGGACTGATTTGAGAGGTGGGTTCTCAGTCAATGAACATTTCTTTCTTCTCAGCTTTAAATGCGATTACCATGACCTGTTCTGACAAACCGAGGAGTGATTCATTCTGGCAAAGTGAAGGGGGCAAAAATTAAGTCATTGCATTGGTTGTCACCCACAATTTCAATCATCTTGTTACTTGAAGCCATGGTGGCGGTGCCTCTTGAAAGACAGTGCCTTGCAAATCAATGGATGCAAATGACAAGACCTCAGGAATATGGAGCTAAACTTGAAGTGCTCCCAACTCTCTCTCTAACAAACATATATGAAACGATGCAGCCAATCAAGGTCCATTGTGAAAAATTTTTGGCCCGTTTCGTGATTGAACTGAATGTCGGGGAAGACTTTTGAATGGTTTAATAGCAGTGGGAGGAAAAATCAATTTGGGCTTTCAGACTGGTTTGGTTGCAATGTGAGGAGGGCTTTCCGTGTTTCTAAAAGTGAATAGCAGCCAGCTTCTACATGCACACAAACTTTGCATATGGATACTTCCTGAAGCAATTTTGGCACTTTCAACAAGGGAAGCAAAGGGTGGCTTTACTTTTAGCAGACGGAGTCATGACAGAACCATATTCATATCAAATTCAACTAGACTGCACACTTTCTGGAGACCCTCTGCTTCTCCTTCTCCTCCTTGGAGATAATTCTAAGGTTGCCGCAAGTAGGGAAGGACTTGAAGAGAGAGTTGCTCCAAAGGTATCAGTTTTGTCATCTTGGCTTCTAAGGAGAGTTCAAGCCTAATTTTCCCTAAGACTCATTCTTTCGTGCAGTCCAAGATGTCTGTAGAATGCTCCTCCGGCAGCACATTTCTAATGAGTTCCTTTTCTTCCTATCAACTTTGTTTCCGGTCCAGTTTTTTCAACCAGACATAATATTGGGGAACACAACTGCATGGACCAGCCTAGTTTTAGTATTCCATGATATATCTTTATAGAGAAAAATATGTGTATGAAGGGGGAAGACATGTTCTCTTTTACTTCAAGCAGTAAAATGTCTTGGAAAGCCCTCGTGCCTTTGAGCCCTTTGAAGAGATCTTGAAAACTCAAAAAACATGCACATCTTAGTGGCATTTTGTTTGGCTTTAGTAAAACTGGAAGAGAATTGGACTGGATGGCTCATATGGTCTCTTCCAACTCTATAGGTAAAGGTAAAGGTTTTCCCCTGACGTTAAGTCCAATTGTGTCCGACTCTGGTGGTTGGGGCTCATCTCCATTTCTAAGCCGAAGAGCCGGCGTTGTCCATAGACATCTCCAAGGTCATGTGGCCGGCATGACTGCATGGAGCACCGTTACCTTCCCGCCGGAGCAGTACCTATTGATCTACTCACATTGGCATGTTTTCGAATTGACAGACCCCCACCTGGACATGAAAAATGCGCCTGCAATGTATATTTAGATGTATAATTATGCTGGTTTTTAATTTATATTTTAATTTTTATTGTAATTTTTTAATCTTGGATGACTTTTAATCTGATGTAAACTGTGTTTCTGATGTATATTGTAAGCCACCCTGAGTCCCCTGATGGGTGAGAAGGGCGGGGTAGAAATGATGTAATAAATAATAAATAATAAATAAATAGGTTGGCAGGAGCTGGAGCTAACAGCAGGTGCTCACTCCGCTCCCCGGGTTTGAACCTGGGACCTTTCGGTCTGCAGGTTCAGCAGCTCAGTGCTTTAACACACTGAGCCACCGGAGGCTGGCACTACAAACTCTATGGCACTAAGTTTTTCAGCTGAGTAGGTTTTTGTACCTGGGATTTGCATAACTTCTTTGAACAAGTGATGTAAGGCACCATACTAGGCATCTGCCCTGCCTTTCCCAGCTGGAAAAGCAACCTCATCTTGCAGAGGCGCTTGGTTTTTAATTGATGTTTTACGGACTCTGTCTAACCTGCTTCCAACCCCAGGGGCCGGAGGGATAGAGGAAGAAGGGAACAGCCTGGCTGATGAATAGACCGAGCCAGAGAGGTGGAAAGAAGTCTCCCCAGGTGTTGGAGAAGGTGGATGACATGTTAACAACAGAGAAAGCTGTTCTCCTTCCAGCGTTGAGAGGAGGGACCCATAAATCTCCGCAGCTAAGTACAGGCAGGCAGTAGCTAGTGTTCAAGGCGAGGGGAGTGGGAGAAGCAGGGCCAGCCCAGCCGGAAAAAAGCCCGACAATCTCATTTGCGAGGAGTGGCGATAAGCCAGGCTGGGGTGGTGGCCCCCATCCGTTCAGTAAACACTAATGATTGGGCGAGTGCCGACTGTCACCAGTGATAAAGAGCCGGCTAAACACTCTATTAGTTTTTCATTTTGCGAATTAATGTTCGCCATGGCGTGTGTGTGTGTGTGTGTGTGTGTGTGTGTGTGTGTGTACACTCGCGGGCTAATGAATTGTCTCGTTAGAACTGCCTGGGGTGCTCCTCAGCTGCCTCTGCTGGCAGGCATAAATTTCGCAAAGAAATTAGCACTTTTTAAAAAGGCAATAATTCCTTGAATGGGGAAAAGGGGGGCAGCGGAGACAGAGAGAACCAGCTTTGATTTCCATTTCCTTTCTGCAAACATACGGCTTGGGGGACACATATCACTCTGTACAGGGTGAACAGGCTCTGGAAAAAAAAGAGAATAGTTGCCCAGAGAAGACATAAAATACAAACAGAGAAAGCCATGGATCAAGGAAATTAATGCACAGGATGCGTGAAAGGGAGCAATCATAGCTTACTTCCTGACTCAAGCCACTGCATGCGGGTGTAGATCTGAAGAATAACAAAACAATATGATACGTAACACCCACTTCCTTTTAAAAAATGAGCTTCTTTCAGCTGCCGAGCTTGTTACAACCCTCCATGGTATGCTATGCATCATATAACGGAGCCAAGCAAGCTCTCTCTCAGAATAACTTGGAAATAATGAGAGTGCTTTGGAAAACATTGGAGAGAACTTGGGTCATTTTCTACTGGAGTATTTCTGTCAACTCCCCAAGATAAGGAAGGGCAGCTTCTAGGGAGTGGACATGTGCAGTGTGTCCAGGAGGTTCACTTGCTCCATTCATGGCCAAATTTCTGACCCAAAGTGACCAGCAGGAATGTCTGCAGTGCCCAGCCCTCTGCTAGCATTCACCCTTTCACTGCGTTTGTGGGGCCTTTTGATACAGGATGGGATTTTTTACAAGCTGGGTGGCTACTTTCTGTTGAAAGAAAAGCCAATGATGGGCCTTTAAAAAGACTGCATGGTGTGCTTCAAAGGCAACAAGACAGACAACTGAAACCCCAATATTTTTTGACCCTAACAATTCAGAAAGACATATCAGTGGGTCCTAGAGTAAAAATAGGAGGATGCCTTATACTATGCTTGGTCCACCATGGCTAGTATTTCCAACTCTTGACTGGCAGCCATGGATCTACAGGGGTTCAATCAGGATCCTTTACTGGTCCTGACCTGGGATCCCTGGGGATCCAATTCAAATATTAACTCAGCCGTACCCTATCAGAGTCGGCCCTAGGTATTTTTCAAGTGTAGGCGAACAGAATTTTGGCGCCCCCCCAAACCAATCACTGAAAAATAAAAGCGTTGGATAAGCGAAAATGTTGGATAATAAGGAAGTATAAAGGAAAAGCCTATAAAACATCAAATTACATTATGATTTTAAAAATTAAGCACCAAAACATCATGTTTTATAACAAATCAATAGAAAAAGCAGTTCAATACATGGTAATGTTATGTAGGAATTACTATATTTGCAAATTTAGCACTAAACATTGAACAGGGATATAGGGCAGTGTGGACTTAGATAACCCAGATAGCCCTCAGTATTAAAAAAAACCTCTAAAATCAGGACAATAAATAAAGAACAACACTCTGAAAACAGAAGAAATCCAGACAGTAAACAATCAGGGACAGCTAACTCCTCCCAAAAAAAGATTCTCCCAGGCAAGAAGAAGCCAGGCATTGAAGCCACAGGGCCATTAAATGCTAATCAAGGTGATTAATTACAACATTCACACCTGCTTCAAAGAAAAGTTCTTTCTCCCACCCTGGACCTTCTACAGATATATAAACCCCACATACCTAGCTTCCAAGTTCCTACAGACCTCACAGTCTCTGAAGGCCCCAAAGGTGGGCTTGCGTGGTGCAAAGGTGGGTCTGCGCTGGCCAGAAGGCCCGAAAGAGAAGGAGGTGGAGAGTGGTGCCCTCCTCCCAGGACGATGGTGCCCCCGGGACGATGGCGCCACAGGCAAATGCCTATTTCGCCTTATGGTTGGACCGCCTCTGACCCTATTTAATCTCCAACATGAAGTAAGGTTGGGTGTAGCTTGGGTGGGGCAATGGTGGTTGAGAGCCAGCGTGGTCAAGTGCTTTGAGATTTGAACCATGGTGACCAGACTTCAAATCTCCATTCAGCCATAGAAACCCACTGGATAATTTTGAATAAGCCACACTTTTCCCAACCTCAGAGGAAGGCAATGCAACCCACCCTCAACAAATCTTGCCAAGAAAACTCTGTGAAAAGCTTATCTTAGGATCACTGTAAGTCAGAAACAACATTAAGACACACAACAAACACCAAATGAATGTGGCACAAGTAGGAGGAGTCTGCTAACCACTTGGAATACCTTCCCACACCCAATGGAGAGAGCACCAATGGTAAAAGCAGTACATTCCCATGATCTACTATTATGTCTACATGACCCTAGAAGGAAACACAACTTCAAAAAGGTTTTTAGAGATAACAGCCCAAAACAAGATGTGCTTTATAAGGTAAGCATGAAGAATATTAGGAATTCTGTCCCTCCACATCCCTAGAGTACTAAATACAAATAATACATGAGCTTTCCCCAGATTATACCCCCAGCTATATAAGTGGGGGATGATAGGAGTTGCATTCCAAGACATAGGTCTTCAGCCTTTGAAAAGCTTCAGTGCAGAATGAAAGCATGGTGAGCAAATTCTTGGCTCTTGCAATGTTACAGCAATTATTTGTCACAGAGAGAAACATCCATAATTTTAATCAGGTCCCGAGGAAATATTGTCAGATTTGTAAATGGATATTAATTCTGCAGCCTCGCCTCTCCACTGTCTTTTTTAAGAATTACAATCCTAATAAGTACTGCCACACTTCTTATGAATAAAAGCACTGCTGCCATCCATCCAAATGCTCAAGATGACCTTGGGATGTGGGATGAAATCAGAAAGGGATCAGACAGACAGATGAAAAGCTTGTAGGGGAAAAGTAACTTCAAATATCCTAGAGAGCCTGGAGAAATAAATGAAAAGAGGTAACTATATGATATGGCTGTATGCCAGGGCAAAGGATCTTGGATGTGGCCAGAGGAGAGACAACCCTGGACTTAATTCTAAGTGGCACCCGGCGCCTGCTGTGAGACAGAAGAGTTGGTGAAGTGACAGTGGCCAGCGATCATCACATTCAAGTTATATAGAAGTGGACAGTCACAACCAATCTGATTCCGAAACAGGAAATGTTTATAAAGAAGGAAACTATACAAAACTTTTGGCATTCTAGATGTTTGAGTTCCCAGCAGTGTATGGTAAATGCATGGTTATGTGAAAAGGCAGCATTATATGTCAAAAACGAGTTAAAGGCATACAACGGCAACATGCAGAAGTTGATGAAAAGTTGTGTTCTCCTGCTACCGAGGATTAAATGGCAAGAAAAGATATGCCACCTAACCTTTCGGAAGAACTTCCTGGTGGTAAGGACTGTTCAGCAGTAGAAAAATCTATGTCAGGAGGTGATGAACTCTCCTCTTTTTTTTTAAGGTGCTTAAAGAAGAGGATGAATCACCATTTGAAAATTGAGAAAAGCTCTTCCCAGAGCCAGAGATGAGCACTGCCTCCAGAAATGGGAAATGAAAGGAGAAGCCTTGCCTTTGTTTGTGTTTGTGTGTCTCATGTGATTGTAAAGGTACTGAATGTTTGCCTATGTATGTAAATGCTGTAACCCACTCTGAGTCCCCTAGAGAAGGGCGGAATATAAATAAAGTGTATTGTTATTATTAACATTATTATTATTGACACAACAACAACAACATATTGTTATTATTATTATTATTATTATTATTATTATTATTATTATTATTATTATTATTATTCAGCTACCTCCATTCAACAAATATGGTCTCTCTTGGAATTGTCTAGGTCTTACAGACAATTGTGTTATATGCTTTTATTGGAAGTTATCATCAAATCACCCTGGAGCAAATGGCAAGAGATGATACCTCTAAGAATGTTTAGGTCCTCCGGGGTGGCTCTATGTAGGGTTCTGCTGGAAATAATTCATTTTAGCAGGGTTTGTTTTTATTCTGGTTTCATGGTATGTGCAGAAATGTATCCCTGCAGATATGAGGGACGTGCTGTGGTATGTTCCTTTATGTCAAGGGGTTGGAGTAGATGGCCCTTGTGGTCCCTTCCATCTCAATAATTCTTTGATTCAACGGTGACAACTAGATACAGGATGTGTTCTCTGAAGGCACCTTCCAGGGAGGATGACTGACAGAGATAAAACATGTACAGGATGACTACATCTATATTTTCTATATATAACCTAAGTGCATCTAGAATGAATGCAGTTTGTCACCACTTTAACTGCCATGGCCCAATACTATAGGATCATGGGAGTTGTAGTTTGGTGAGGCACCAGCACTCTTTGACAGAGATGGCTAAAGACCTTCATCCTAGAAAATAGGATACAGGTCTATTCATAACATCATTCTAGAAAATGAACCCATGCCAGTTCAAGTACATCTTGGAATCATTGTACATTCATCTAAGCAAAATGTGAAAGCTTCTTTCCAATGGCCTGCTAATTATATGGCATGGTTGTCCTTTGCTTTAAGAACACGCTGTTTTAATTGCAGCTTTGTTATGGTATACCATCTCAATATTTTGTACAGAATAAGGGAACAAAATAACTTCAAGCAAAATATTATAAACGGGACACCACAGCTTCAACTAAAACGAGTGGAAACTCTTAGTCTGGCAAGTTGGATATTACTTTGCTTAACCCTAATTTGTTTCACTTCCCATTAGACTGACTACCCCGAGGGGATTTTTCTCCCTTTCCCTTAAGTCCTGGCATCTTTTATTAATACATAATTTGGTTTCAAGCCAGAATAAAAAATTCTTTAGTGTTCTGCCTGACCTCAAACAGTTATATCCAGTCCTAATGAATGTTAGTGTTTCATCGCTGCAATAAATGTGGGTTTTAAGAGGAATTTTATGTGTTTTCCTCTCCATTCCCAAATGTAAATCACCTCTTACTATTTTACGCTAATAAATTCCAAGGGCTTTTTATTCTCTTGTCAAATTTCTGTTCCACGGACAGTGCAAGATGGACTGAGAGCTCTCAGGGGCAGATGATAAATCTTACAAACTTACATTAATTTTTCTTGAAGCTAAAAGCATTGGGCCAGCATTTTCTTCTCAAATCTACTGAAATGGCCATGGATGTACTCTGGCTTCCTTGTCTCACCCTTGCACCTTTTAAATTAGCTCTCTGACAGGGCCATCCTACACATAGCATTATATAGTTCCTCTTGCTCTTCCTGACTAAAAATGATCAGTGATAAGATAAGTGAAGTCTGACCACATTTTCTGGATCCAATTTGATGCTAGTATGATGTCAGTTTTATTCTAGACTGCATCGATAAGAATATAGACTCTAGAATGGTGATTCTCAACCTGTGGGTCCCCAGATGTTTTGGCCTTCCAGAAATCCTAACAGCTGGTAAACTGGCTGGAATTTTGTGGGAATTGTAGGTCAAAACATCTGGGGACCCTCGGGTTGAGAACCACTGCTCTAGAAGAAAATCATAACCTCACTCCATTCCACATTGGTCAGACCTCACCAGGAGGAATCTTGTGCCCAAAGTCTGAAAACAATTAATATCTATAAGGAGTTGCTTAGGAAGCTGTATATGTTTAGCTAGGAGAAGTTTAAGATGGGACATAATACCCATATTAAAACACCTGAAGGTATGTCATATGGAAGATGAAGCCAGCTTGTTTTCTGCTTCTCCAGAGCAGTGGATTTAAACTGCAGGAAAAGAGATTCCACCTAAACATTAGGAAGAACTTTCTGGGAGTGTGACAGAGTCGTCTTCTCTAGAGGTTTTTAAGCAGAGGCTGGATGGCCACCAATCAGGAGTGCTTGGGTTGTCTTCCTGCATGGCAGAAAGGGGTTGGACTGGATGGCCCTTGGAATCTATTCCAACTCTATGATTCTATGGCTCTGGGGACCCATTCATGTTCCCACATCAATCAGAACTTCTTTCCTTGTTGGGAAGCACTGGACAGCCTTCACTCTACTCACTTCTCCACCTATCTGCAGTTGGCAAAAACAGATCTGCAAGAAATCAGCAGGAGTAACCCATTCTAATTTTAAACATGGCTCTGATGCAGCAGACGACAGCTGCACAGAGCCAAGGATGCATCCGCAGAAGATTAGGAGAAACAAGTCAGCTACCAGGAACATAGGGATGCTGCAAGGAGGAATGAATAGCATGTGCAGTCAACAGTCTAGGTTTGAGAACCAGGCAGTAAGAGGGATTGAAGCCAGTTCAGCAACCATAAATGGTCTGAAGGTCATAATCAACAACTGAAGATTTCAAATAGAGATGCATCAAGAACTAATACTTGTGGTCTTTCCAATGCTGGTCAGAACCACTTCTCTGTTGATAAAAGTTCTTAGATGTGTCCTTCCCAAGCAGGCCTTGATGATAACTCTTTCGGAGAGAGAGTTTAGGTGAGAGGGTTGTTGTATGTCTTTCGGGCTGTGTGGCCATGTTCCAGAAGTATTCTCTCCTGACGTTTCGCCCACATCTATGGCAGGCATCCTCAGAGGTTGTGAGGTATGGATAAACTAAGTAAGGAAAGGAAAGAATATATATCTGTGGAGAGTCCAGGGTGTGGCAAGAGTCCTTTGTCACTGGGAGCCAGCATTAATGTTTCAGTTAATCACCCTAATTAACATTGGAAATGTTTTGTCTCATGCCTGGGGGAATCCTTTGTTCAGTCAAGTCCTCAGAGTTTTGGTTCCCATCTACTGTTTTGATTTTGGAGTTTTGTAATACTGGTAGCCAGATTTTGTTCATTTTCATGGTTTCTTCCTTTCTGTTGAAATTGTCCACATGCTTGTGGATTTCAATGGCTTCTCTGTGTAGTCTGACATGATAGCTGTTGGAATGGTCCAGTATTTTTGTGTTCTCAAATAATATCCTGTGTCCAGGATATTATGTGGTTCATCAAATGCTCTGCTATGGCTGATTTCTCTGGTTGAATTAGTCTGCCGTGCCTTTCATGTTCTTTGACTCTTGTTTGGGCAATGCTACGTTTGGTGGTCCCTATGTAGACTTGTCCACAGCTGCATGGTATCCGGTAGACTCCTGCAGAAGAGAGAGGATCCCTCTTGTCCTTCGCTGACCGTAGCATTTGTTGGATTTTCTTTGTGGGTCTGTAGTTTAGGTGAGCTATTTCTGTCTCTACTGTTTTCAGTGGCTGTTCTGATCCTGAGCTTTCATGCCCAACTAGCTGCTCTTTGGCTGTGCCTGTTGACTCCCTACTCTTTCAGGATAACAAAGTAAGAGAAAATGGCTTCTTGGTCTGATGAGGAGTCCCGGATGTGAAGGATGGCAAGAAGAGGACTTAGTGGTGTTAGGTGTATGTGGGTTGGGTAATCCATGGGAGTGCCCTTAAGGAAGTGCAGGTTGTTGCTTTGAGCAAAAATACCACAGGTCGGACCTGAAACCTTCTACAGGGAAACACATTTGCTCTGCTACTGAATTATGGCTCTTTCCCTCAAGAAAGTTCCTAAATGAGTGGCGTAAGTATGAAACGAGCCATCTACTCCTACCATGAATGTAGGCCATACCCTTTCTATACTGTGCCAATACCAGAAAGGGGGATTATATACCACTATGGGCTGCTTTTTTACAGCATATGTGTTCATCACAGAAGGGTACAATTATTAAAGCTTTGAAGTTGTGCTGTCACCAGGTCAGGAAATGAAAGCACTCACTGCTCCCCTCCACCCGCAGCTGTCTTCTTGAATTCTTAATTCACATATTCTCTATATTTTAGTCTTCATGACTGCATCTCCTCAAAGGTCATGCACAAGTGCTAACTAGCTCCTTGGGCTTTGGCTGCAGCAGCCAACTTGCAGCCTTCCTCTAGTCCAGGGCTGTAGCTTTTCACAATAAGAATTCTGAAGAACTCCCAATTAAGCTTTCAGTATCTACTTCGCAGCAACTTTGAGGCACCCAAAGAGGGCAAGGCAATGTGACCAAGAGAATGTGCACACAGCAAATATGTGAGTTGGAAGCATGGATTATTTCCAATATTTCACTCTAGAAATTTGATAGCTGAAAGAAAATGTTATGATCTGTAAGCATTCTTATCTGGTGGGGGCAACACAGCCTTAAATCCCATCTTGAGAAAAAAGTAGGATATACATTCAATCACTCACTCATTCACTCACTCACTCACTCACTCACTCAACCAACCAATCAATCCAGGACTGATTTTGCTCCCTGCACGCCATATTAAGCTACAGCCATGTCCCATTCTGGTTTTTCTTTTACTAAAATGCAGTGATTTAGCTATTTTGGCAAGAGCATATTCTATTTTTTCCCTTCTGCCCTCAGTAAAGGCTCAGTTTCTTGAGGGCACCTTAGAAAAAGGTTGATGCCAGGGTTATTAGCAATCGGTGCCCTTCAAAACCTCTGCATCAAATATTGAAGAGGCGGGAATGAGGGAACCAGTCTCCAACCGTGGCTGCTGAACAGAGTTGATGGCTTTTCGGCCCAGAGTTTGCAGCTGCTGCTCTCCTGGAGATTGATGTTCTGTCTTGGGATCAACATTTCTGCTGGAGGTTATGATTACGCTAATTGCTCCGTGCCCCACTTTCTTTCCCTCCTGCCGACCTTCCAACTGTGCGTGTGGGGATAGATATCACATAAAGTTGAAACTTTTCATTGGCGGTGTAATCCAAATGCTATCTATAGAAAGTATGGCTACAGATTTCAGGGCTATTGGTTCATGAACTATGGTGTGTTGCATAGTAGGGGGAGAAATGATACCTTATTTTGCTCCGTGACTACCTCCAGATCATGTAGAGAGTTCTAAAACACTTTGCAAGTTCTTTAAAGCTTCTTTCAGTCTTGGAGGGAATGTTTAGCCTTATGCTATAACCGGGAATTTGCCAATTGGGAACTTTTTCAATACATTATTTGCTTTCTTTATCAAGCTTCTATTCCTCCCCCCACCCACCTTCCAAAAGAAAAAGAAGAAATAATCAATGTGATGAAGAAATAGCACAAAAATCCCACAATAACAGAGCCCTGTTCACTTCCTGGTGAAAATCATTTCTCTAATTTGTAGACCTTATGACAAGTATATAGGCAAAACCTCTTAGTTTGCACTGGAAGGCGTTGACATTGTCGTTGACTGCCATCAAGTCTACTTTGACTTATCATGACCCTCTGAAGGAGAGATCTCCAAGCCACACTATAATCAACAACCCTGCTCTATCCATCTGTAAAGTGGTCTCTTGTTGCCTTTGATCTTGCCAAGCATTATCGTCTTTTTCTAGAAAAGCGTGTCTTCTCATGATATGGCCAAATTATAAAAGTTTCAGTTTAATCACCTTGACATCCAGGGAGAGTTCAGGCTTGATATGCTCTTAGAGTCATTTATTGTCTTTTTGGCAGTCCACAATATCCAGAACTACATTTCAAATGAGGCGATTCTTTTCCTGACAGCCTTTTTATTGTCCAGCTTTCATGACCAATGATAGAAATGAGCAGTACAATGGCATGGACAATCCCAACATTAGTGTTTAATGATATAGCTTGACATGTAATGATCTTTTCTAGTTCCCTCAGCTGCCTTTCCAAGTCCTAGTCTTCTTCTGATTTCCTGACTCCAATCTCCATTTTGATCAATGACTGAGCCATGGTATGGACGATCTTGAGCTTTTAAAAAGTCATTATCATCTGATTAAAGTTACGTAAACCATCTGTGGTCATTAAGAATTGCAGACAGATCACTTAATAACAATATTGCAATTCATTTTAGAGTGCTGAGAATACTGCATATACTTTTTCTTTGCATCACTTAAGGGGGAAGAAGCCTTTTCTGATTCAGGGCCAAATTTAGTGCCAGAAAGGTTCTTGGGAGGACCACATACCAGTAACTGGCAGAATGAAAGACAAGATGGAGAATATATTTTAATATACTATCTTTACTGGGAATAACATAGCCTTACAAGAGGCATTTCAACTATCAA